>NC_143028.1:61018333-61185416 GCF_057628025.1 Oncorhynchus mykiss | reverse complement strand
ATGAAATACATGAACACATACGCCTAGCCCTCTGTCCATAATAGCCTGTAATTTCAGTAATTTGTGTGGTATTAAAAAAGATTCTGCTAATATGTAAAGTGAGGTGTAATTGCATGAAATGCTTATAAAAGGCATATTTTTCTCTATGACCTTTAAATACTAGTTGAATGCAATGCTTTTACTATAAAGGAGATCTTTATAGTGAACCCACAACCTTCTAAATTGTTGTCACAGGTAATCAATGGGGTCAGTTGAGACTTGGGTCCAGCTTAACGTAATCGGTGATGACTTCAAGGAAGAGGAAAGAAAGGATACATTTTCAAAGTTGTCCAACAAGGCTGTGAAACATTTTTCACTCTATTTAATAAAATGAACATTAGGATTCATTTCCTTTGCACCTTTTATTACTTTATGTTCTTCATTTGTTTGTCAACATTAAAGAACATGTATCAATTTGCTTTGATTTAATATTGAGCTGTTTCACAAAACACTAAAATCTTTTTGATGATTTCAGAAAATGTGAGTCTCTGAGACAACAATGGATATATAAAAAAAAGTCCCGAAGCGTTTGTTTCACGCAGGGCTTAATTCCGAAAAAATAGCGACACATTCAAAAATGGAGGTGAGGACAATGAAGAGAGAGATAGAACATGCTATTGCCCTCTCTGGGGAGTACTGCCTTACAGCTTGTAAACTCGTATTGTCTGTGTGTCTGTTTGTGTGTGTTTGCCTGCATATCCTGGGTGTGTGTCTTTATATTAATGTTGTCTCTGGGTCTATGTGTGCTTCTAAAGATAATATACTGTATGGTACATGAGACTGAATGTGTTGACTGCTGTCTGTCTAACTACTTCTGAATTTGCAGTTGCTTTGTAGCTGTGTGTGAGAGGAAGGTTGGTTCACAGTAGGTTTGTGCTCCTGAATGTGTGCATTTGTCAGTGTTTGCAGGCATTTATGTCTCTGTGACTCTGCATCTGTTTGTGAGTTTCTGTATGCTGTGTGAGAGGTATAACCATGCACGTTTGTGTGTGTGTGTGTGTGTGCGTGTGTGTGTGTGTGTGTGTGTGTGTGCTCAAATAGGTGCGTTTGCATGAGCATTTCCGCCTTAATTGTGTGTCACCTCCCCCATTTCTATTGAAATCAAATGCTGTGGCAGTCACAAGTTTACACATCTATTCAATCAACTCTGTGCATAATTACCCTTGCGCAGTATGGTAATCTATTGGGATCCAAATATTGCAGTTTGATAAATCCTTCATTTGTATTCAGACGTCACACAAAGCATCAATCGTGGCTGTCCCCCCCCCCCCCAGAGCACTGTGGAACCAACGCGGCTTGATTAGAACTGGGAGACATGCTGGGATCTGTGTTAGTCCCACATCCAGATGGCACTTTCCAGGTATTGGGATGCATGAGATGCCGTCGCCCATGGGCACCAATTTTGTCTCCCAAATGGCACCCTATCCCTTATACAGTGCATTACTTTTGACCAGAGCTCATGGTGCACTATATACAAGGAATAGGAGTAGGGAATAGGGTACCATTTGGGACACACACACAATAATGGAGAAGGAGGGAGGTTTTGGAGGGAGGGAATGTTATCTTGTGGGGAAAAACAGAGGAAAATAAACACGGGTCTGTATTTGCTGAGGTTTTGCCCACCCGTGGAGCTAATAAAGGCTCAGTTTTCCGATCGCCGTACTTGCGCTCCAAGGAAGTTTGATGCCTTAATTGCTGTGGATGATTGGTTTTCTACACTTGCGGCAAAGCATATTTTGTAGGAGATATTCATGTCTGGACATGATTATCAGCTTCAGCTTGCAGATAGGGACTGTCTTCAACAAGTCATTGAAGTTATTTGACAGTGAATTTTGTCCCAGGCTGATGATTGATTGCTCAATGTCTCAGTGGTGTGTCAAGTAAAACTTGAACATGTATAACACTAGAAATTATAGTTCAAGACCACATTTACAGTGCCTTCGGAAAGTATTCAAACCCCATTACTTTTCCACATTTTGTTGTGTTACGCTTGGATTTAGTGCACCCTGGGATTTGTGGCGACTAAACTAAATCCATACATCACAGACAAAGATCCCCAGAGAGCAGGCCCGGCCCAGTCATTTTGATGTTAAACAATGTAATTTGGTAAGTGTAAGTGAAATGTATTTTTGTCCATCAGGAGAAAGTTACACATTTTTTGTTGTTTCTTTAGATAAATGGATTCCTGACTATTTACTGTACCTCATGTGTTGGTCGTGCAGATGAGCGCTACCTGTTATGGTTTCTGTGGTGTTTTTGGAGAGGATATCATGTCATGCTCCCAACAAATGGATGACTGAGAATCAGAAGATCATGTTTAAATCCATTGGGGGTCAGAGGAATCAGAAGGCGATGAGCGCCTAGTCACTTAGCTAGTCACCTAGAAATGATTCTTCTGACCCCCCAGTTTAACATCTCATGTCATGGATTCTATTATCATCCCTCCTGTTTGCCATTTGTTGTGGTTATTTATGTCTCTTAATGTCTCTGCAGTGGTTTGAATACATGCAGGAAATCTCCAGCAGTTCAGAGGATTAGGAGCCCCCCACCAAAAAAAAGGCTAGCCATCGGAGTGATACGAGTGAATTAAGAGATTAAGATGGTTTATAAAGACTGATTACAAAGCCACAGGGGTTTCTGAATAGCAAGACAAACCTTGAGATGGGATAATTCCCTTGTACCTTTCTCTCATGCACAGGCTATTATTTCGCTTTGCACTCCCTCTTCGGAATCGATTTGAAAAGGACACACAGATCGAGAGGAAGAGAGAACAGAAGAAGAGAAAGGAGAGAGAGAGAGAGAGGTAGAGGCAGGGTGGGTTTATACAATTATATTCCTTGTTTAATATTTTTATTGCATTGTAGTTACATTTACAGTAAGAAAGGGGATTATTTGTTATCCAACTGTGGGAAAATGCTGCTGTTTCAGCAGGAAAACTATAGGTATGGGAACTGGACAAGTCAGTTAGACTGATATTAATGAACCACTTTACCATTGGCGCTAACAGTTGCAGACAACATTTTGGCTAACAATACTTCCCAGTCATGACCATGATCCAAAACGAAACTGTGTTGACCTGAAAAAGCAACTGTAAACCTTAGCCAAACCAATACTTCCAGGAATTATCCTGGAACAAATCAATTCAAAAGTGCTTGCTTGCTGAGCACTGCTGCTCCTTGGTCCCAGCAAAGTGTTGAGGAGCAGAAGAACAAACAGAATGAATAAGAAAGAAATAAAGGCGAGAACAGATAGGTATGGAGATGGAAAATGCTGGCCACTGCAAAGTTTCCAAACAAAGAGGGTATGTGTGGCGTGTTCCTCAAGCCGTTCCCCTTACAAGAAGAGCCAGTAAGCACTTTTCTCTGAGCTGAAAAGCTCGCTCTCACACTCCCGTCCCATCAGCAATTTTTGGGGCAGAGCAGGAGCGGGAGATCCAGGTGAGAAGAGTATATGTAAAGGATTTCTCCCCCCATCAGTGTCTTTCACTGTCTCACACTCAGCTTTCCTGCCTTTCTCTCTCTCTCTGCTTCTATCCCCCTCTGCCAATCTACAGTACCAATCTCGCTATCTCTCTCTCTCCTAGTCCCTCTCTTTTTCGCTCTTTGCAACTCTCCCTCTTCATTGTCTCACTGGAGATATTTTCAAACCCTTATCACCCTGTTTTAGTCACACTCTCTCCCTCATTCAATCTTTTCCTCATCTCCCTCTCGCTGCATGTGGATTCCTATGTTTGGAAACTCATCCCGAAACCATCACCTTACGCCCATAGCTTTCTCTCATCTTATGCTGTGCTATCAGCATCCAGCGAAGAGAGAACCAATGGGAGAGTGACACACAGATATATGTGACATTCCTTTAATGCTGTGGTAGTGAGGTTCATGTTATCATTCCTATAACACAAGATATCCCATCTCTTTTTTCTTACCAATTTCTGTACTTACACACAGTAGCCTACTACTCACCGTATTTACAGAATCAAATCAAAGTTTATTTGTCACATACTCAGGTAGACCTTACAGTGAAATGATTACCTACAAGCCCTAGCAAACAGTGCAATTTTTAAGGACAAAATAGGTATTAGGTGAACAATAGATAAGTAAAGGATTAAAAAAAACAGTAAAATGACAGTGAAAATAAGAGTAGCAAGGCTATATACAGGTGGTACCGGTACAGAGTCAATGTGCGGGGGAAACAGTAAGTCAAGCTAATTGATGTAATACGTACATGTAGGTATAGTTAAAGTGACTATGCATAAATTATAAACAGAGAGTAGCAGCAGCGTAAAAGAGTGGTTGGTAGCTATTTGATTACCTGTTCAGGAGTCTTATGGCTTGATGGTAAAAGCTGTTGAGAAGCCTTTTGGTCCTAGACTTGGCACTCGGGTATCGCTTGCCATACGATGACTGGGGTGGCTGGGGTCTTTGACAATTTTTAGGGCCTTCCTCTGAGATGGCCATACCAGGCAGTGATGCAACCAGTGTTCTTCATGTTGCAGCTGTAGAACCTTTTGAGGATCTGAGGACCCATGCCAGGTCTTTTCAGTCTCCTGAGGAGGAATAGGTTTTGTCGTGCCCTCTTCACAACTGTCTTGGTGTGTTTGGACCATTCTAGCTTGTTGGTGATGAGGACACCAAGGAATTTGAAGCTCTCAACCTGCTCCACTATAGCCCCGTCGATGAGAATGGGGGCATGCTGGGTCCTCCTTTTCCTGTAGTCCAAAATCATCTCCTTTGTCTTGATTACATTGAGGGAGAGGTTGTCGTTCTGGCACCAGCCTACAAGGGCTCTCACCTCCTCCCTGTAGGCTGTCTCGTTGTTGTCGGTGATCAAGCCTACCACTGTAGTGTCGTCTGCAAACTCAATGATGGTGTTGGAGTCGTGCCTGGCCATGCAGTTGTGAGTGAACAGGGAGTACAGGAGGGGACTGAGCACGAACCCCTGAGAGGCTCCTGTGTTGAGGATCAGCGTGCCAGATGTGTTACTACCTCCCCTCACCACCTGGGGCGGCCCGTCAGGAAGTCCTGGATCCAGTTGCAGAGAGTGGTGTTTAGTCCCAGGATCCTTAGCTTAGTGATGAGCTTTGAGGGCAATATGGTGTTGAACGCTGAGCTGTAGTCAATGAATAGCATTCTCACGTAGGTGTTCCTTTTGTCCAGGTAGAAAATATCTGTGTGGAGTGCAATAGAGATTGCATCATCTGTGGATCTGCTTGAGCGGTATGCAAATTGGAGTGGGTCTAGGGTCTCTGGGATAATTGTGTTGATGTGAGCCATTACCAGCCTTTCAAAGCACTTCATGGACACGGACGTGAGTGCTACGGTTCTGTAGTAATTTAGGCAGGTTATCTTAGTGCTCTTGGGTACAGGGACTATTGTGGTCTATTTGAAACATGTTGGTATTACAGACTCAATCAGGGACATGTTGAAAATATCAGTGAAGACACTTGCCAGTTGGTCAGCACATGCCTGGAGCACACGTCCTGGTAATCCATCTGGCCAAGTGGCCTTATGAATTTTGACCTGTTGAAAGGTCTTACTCACGTCGGCTACAAAGAGTTTGATCACACAGTCGTCCAGAACAGCTGATGCTCTCATGCATGCCTCAGTGTAGCTTGCCTCGAAGCGAGCATCGAAGTGATGTAGCTCGTCTGGTAGGCTCGTGTCACTGGGCAGCTCGCGGCTGTGCTTCCCTTTGTTGTCTGTAATAGTTTGCAGGCCCTGCCACATCCAACGAGCGTCAGAGCCAGTGTAGCACGGTTCAATCTCAGTCCAGTATTGGTGCTTTGCCTGTTTGATGGTTCATCGGAGGGCATAGCAGGATTTTTATAAGCTTCCATGTTAGAGTCCCGCACCTTGAAAGTGGCAGCTCTACCCTTTAGCTCAGTGCATGTGTTGCATGTAATCCATGGCTGCTGGTGGTGGTATGTACCCACAGTCACTGTGGGGACGATGTCCTCGATGCACTTATTGATAAAGCCAGTGACCGATGTGATGTACTCCTCAATGCTATCCGAAGAATCCCTAAACATATTCTAGTCTGTGCTAGCAAAACATCCCTTGACAGAGTCATTGGTGCTTTCTGCTTTAATTTTTGCTTGTAAGCAGGAATCAGGAGGATAGAATTATGGTCAGATTTGCCAAATGGAGGGCAAGGGAGAGCTTTGTATGCGTCTTTGTGTGTGGAGTAAAGGTGATCTAGAACTATTTTCTCTCTGGTTGCGCATTTAACATGCTGATAGAAATAAGATAAAACTGATTTGTTTGCCTGCATTACAGTCCCCGGCCACTAGGAGCACTGCTTCTGGGTGAGCGGTTTCCTGTTTGCTTATTTCCTTATACAGCTAACTCAGAGCCGTCTTAGTGCCAGCGTCCGTCTGCGGTGGCAAATAAACAACCATGAAAAAAATTGATGAAAACTCTCTTGGAAAATGGTAAGGTCTTCAGCTTATCATAAGACACTCTACTTCAGGCGTGCAAAATCTAGAGACTTCCTTAGATTTCGTGCACCAGCTGTTGGTTACAAATATGCACAGACCGCCCTCCCCCTCCCTCCTCTTGCTGTGTGTTCTGTTCTGTCGAGCCGGTGCAGCGTATATCCCGCTAGCTGAATGTTTTCCATGTCGTCATTCAGCCACGATTCGGTGAAACATAAGATATTACAGTTTTTGATGTCCCGTTGGTAGGATATTCGATCTTCAATCTCGAATATGTCATGGTTTATGTTCAGGTTGTTTTAAATAAAATGTTCAAAATGTTCTTGACAACAATAAAATTGTTATGATGTTGAACTATGCATATTCATTTTTCATTTGATCACATAGTGGGTAAATGTGAACAAAACACATTGGCCCTCGCACCCACAGACACAAATACATGCTCACACACACAAACACAGATGAGTGCACACACATACTCACATGGACACAGACACACATATGGACAGTACGTACACACACACGTGGACATGGACCCAGGTACACACGAATGCGCGCACACACACAGACAGACACACAGACAGACAGACAGACAGACACACAGACAGACAGACAGACACACACACACGGGTCCCTGGGAAGATGAATAGCCGACCTATTCAAGCGACCGGAATCGCCCCTGCTGTGAACACCACTCTCCTAAGGAAGTGAAGCTGGGACACAAATCACATTTTCTGCACAATTAAAGTGGTGCGATGGCTAAGTGTATCAGAGCCTCACTCTCCACTGGACCCCTGGGAGCCAGCTGGGTCCAGACGTTCCTCCCCTCCCCTCCATGCCTCCTTTTCCCATAATGACTCCATCTCCATCCTTTAATCCGTTTCTCAAAGTTCTCATTCAGTCGCCACGGAGAAGGTGGCGAAGAGAGAGGAGAGAATTTCTTCTTTATGTCATAGGTTTGGCCATACACCCCTTACAGACATCCTGTGAGAAGAATAAAAAAAAAAAACTTTTGTAATGAAAGAGGAGGGCGAGTGATCTCACCCAAGGGTAGAATCAAACCTACAAGGTTCTGGTCAGGAGTCCTTCACGCTATCAACAGCATCAACAAAGCTAGCTCTCTTAATTGAGGAAGTTGATATACTGTTAGTGCTGTTGAACACATGGTCACTACACAATAGTACAGTGGCATGTGGTTATAGGCAATACTTGCTTACCTTAAAGTGGAATTGACAGCATTTTAGCAACAGAAATCGTATTAAAATCTGTTCATATAGACCCCCAGGAAGAATATATATATTTTTAAAACATTTTCTGACAAGCGAGCACTTAAATATGGACATTTTCACACAGGCTTTCCGTCATTCACTTTGAACTGGACTGTGTGTTTACAGGCAGTTGCAACAGCTCAACTTTAGATCATTAGAACGCATTCGCCAAAAGCCACCCCTGAATGGATTTCTGCAAATATGTAAATATAATGGGAGTCCTCTTACATTTGGGAACTTTACAGTCCTATTGATCAAACAACCATGAAAAGGTAGGCTCTCTCCCTCATTTATGCACAACATGTTATGGTGAGTGAATGAGGACCCAAAAGCGAACTAACTTAAACAGAGCTTCTTTAATAACCAAACATAGGTAGGCTCAGATAGACCGGCAGATTCCGACAGGACAGGACAAGGTTACAGCAAACATGACGATAGTCTGGCTCAGGCATGAAACACAACAAACAAGAATCCGACAAGGACAGGAACAGAAACAGAGAGAGATATAGGGACCTAATCAGAGGGAAAAAGGGAACAGGTGGGAAACGGGGTGATTGGGTAGTTAGAGGAGACAAGGAACAGCTGGGGGAAAGCGGGGGAGAAAAGGTAACCTAACAACGACCAGCAGAGGGAGACAGGGTGAAGGGAAAGGACAGAGACAAGACACAACATGACAGTACATGACAGTACCCCCCCACTCACCGAGCGCCTCCTGGCGCACTCGAGGAGGAAACCTGGCGGCAACGGAGGAAATCCTCGATCAGCGCACGGTCCAGCACGTCCCGAGAGGGAACCCAACTCCTCTCCTCAGGACCGTACCCCTCCCAATCTACGAGGTACTGGTGACCACGGCCCCGAGGACGCATGTCCAAAATTCTACGGACCCTGTAGATGGGTGCGCCCTCGACAAGGATGGGGGGGGGGGGGGAGACGAGCGGGGGCGCGAAGGACGGGCTTGATGCAGGAGACATGGAAGACCGGGTGGACGCGACGAAGGTATCGCGGAAGAAGAAGTCGAACTGCGACAGGATTAATGACCCGAGAAATACGGAACGGACCAATGAACCGCGGGGTCAACTTGCGAGAAGCCGTCTTAAGGGGAAGGTTCTGAGTGGAGAGCCAAACTCTCTGACCGCGACAATATCTAGGACTCTTAGTTCTACGCTTATTAGCAGCCCTCACAGTCTGCGTCCTATAACGGCAAAGTGCAGACCTGACCCTCTTCCAGGTGCGCTCGCAACGTTGGACAAAAGCCTGAGCGGAGGGGACGCTGGACTCGGCGAACTGAGATGAGAACAGCGGAGGCTGGTACCCGAGGCTACTCTGAAAAAGAGATAGCCCGGTCGCAGACGAAGGAAGCGAGTTGTGGGCGTATTCTGCCCAGGGGAGCTGTTCTGACCAAGACGCAGGGTTACGAAAAGAAAGACTGCGTAAGATGCGACCAATAGTCTGATTGGCCCGTTCTGCTTGACCGTTAGACTGGGGGTGAAAGCCGGAAGAGAGACTGACGGAAGCCCCAATCAAACGGCAAAACTCCCTCCAAAATTGAGACGTGAATTGCGGACCTCTGTCCGAAACGACGTCTGACGGAAGGCCATGAATTCTGAAAACATTCTCGATGATGATTTGTGCCGTCTCTTTAGCAGAAGGAAGCTTAGCAAGGGGAATGAAATGAGCCGCCTTAGAGAACCTATCGACAACCGTAAGAATAACAGTCTTCCCCGCTGACGAAGGCAGTCCGGTGACAAAATCTAAGGCGATGTGAGACCACGGTCGAGAGGGAATAGGAAGCGGCCTGAGACGGCCGGCAGGAGGAGAGTTACCGGACTTAGTCTGCGCGCAGACCGAACAAGCAGCCACGAAACGACGCGTGTCATGCTCCCGGGTGGGCCACCAAAAACGCTGGCGAATGGAAGCAAGCGTACCCCGAACGCCAGGGTGGCCGGCTAACTTGGCAGAGTGAGCCCACTGAAGAACGGCCAGACGAGTAGGAACGGGAACGAAAAGAAGGTTCCTAGGACAAGCGCGCGGCGACGGAGTGTGAGTGAGCGCTTGTTTTACCTGCCTCTCAATTCCCCAGACAGTCAACCCGACAACACGCCCCTCAGGGAGAATCCCCTCGGGGTCAGTGGAGGCTACTGAAGAACTGAAGAGACGAGACAAAGCATCAGGCTTGGTGTTCTTAGAGCCCGGACGATAAGAAATCACGAACTCGAAACGAGCGAAAAACAGCGCCCAACGCGCCTGACGCGCATTAAGTCGTTTGGCAGAACGGATGTACTCAAGGTTCCTATGGTCAGTCCAAACGACAAAAGGAACGGTCGCCCCCTCCAACCACTGTCGCCATTCGCCTAGGGCTAACCGGATGGCGAGCAGTTCGCGGTTACCCACATCATAGTTACGTTCCGACGGCGACAGGCGATGAGAAAAATACGCGCATGGGTGGACCTTGTCGTCAGAGAGGGAGCGCTGAGAAAGGATGGCTCCCACGCCCACCTCTGACGCGTCAACCTCGACAACGAACTGTCTAGAGACGTCAGGTGTAACAAGGATAGGAGCGGATGTAAAACGATTCTTGAGGAGATCAAAAGCTCCCTGGGCGGAAACGGACCACTTAAAGCACGTCTTGACAGAAGTAAGGGCTGTGAGAGGAGCTGCCACCTGACCGAAATTACGGATGAAACGACGATAGAAGTTCGCGAAGCCGAGAAAGCGCTGCAGCTCGACGCGTGACTTAGGGACGGGCCAATCAATGACAGCTTGGACCTTAGCGGGATCCATCTTAATGCCTTCAGCGGAAATAACAGAACCGAGAAATGTGACGGAGGAGGCATGAAAAGTGCACTTCTCAGCCTTCACAAAAAGACAATTCTCTAAAAGGCGCTGGAGGACACGTCGAACGTGCTGAACATGAATCTGGAGTGACGGTGAAAAAATCAGGATATCGTCAAGGTAAACGAAAACAAAGATGTTCAGCATGTCTCTCAGGACATCATTGACTAATGCCTGAAAGACAGCTGGAGCGTTAGCGAGGCCGAAAGGAAGAACCCGGTATTCAAAGTGCCCTAACGGAGTGTTAAACGCCGTCTTCCACTCGTCCCCCTCCCTGATGCGCACGAGATGGTAAGCGTTACGAAGGTCCAACTTAGTGAAAAACCTGGCTCCCTGCAGGATCTCGAAGGCTGAAGACATAAGAGGAAGCGGATAACGATTCTTCACTGTTATGTCATTCAGCCCTCGATAATCTATGCAGGGGCGCAGAGACCCGTCCTTCTTCTTGACAAAAAAAAACCCCGCTCCGGCGGGAGAGGAGGAGGGGACTATGGTACCGGCGTCAAGAGCTACAGACAAATAATCTTCGAGAGCCTTACGTTCGGGAGCCGACAGAGAGTATAGTCTACCCCGGGGGGGGTGGTTCCCGGAAGGAGATCAATACTACAATCATACGACCGGTGTGGAGGAAGAGAGGTGGCCCTGGACCGACTGAACACCGTGCGCAGATCGTGATATTCCTCCGGCACCCCTGTCAAATCACCAGGCTCCTCCTGTGAAGAAGAGACAGAGGAAACAGGAGGGATAGCAGACATTAAACATTTCACATGACAAGAGACGTTCCAGGAGAGGATAGAATTACTAGACCAATTAATGGAAGGATTATGACAAACTAGCCAGGGATGGCCCAAAACAACAGGTGTAAAAGGTGAACGAAAAATTAAAAAAGAAATGGTTTCACTATGATTACCAGAAACAGTGAGGGTTAAAGGTAGCGTCTCACGCTGAATCCTGGGGAGAGGACTACCATCCAGGGCGAACAAGGCCGTGGGCTCCTTTAACTGTCTGAGAGGAATGTCATGTTCCCGAGCCCAGGTCTCGTCCATAAAACAGCCCTCCGCCCCAGAGTCTATTAAGGCACTGCAGGAAGCTGACGAACCGGTCCAGCGTAGATGGACCGACAAGGTAGTGCAGGATCTTGAAGGAGAGACAGGAGTAGTAGCGCTCACCAGTAGCCCTCCGCTTACTGACGAGCTCTGGCCTTTTACTGGACATGAAGTGACAAAATGACCAGCGGAACCGCAATAGAGACAGAGGCGGTTGGTGATTCTCCGTTCCCTCTCCTTAGTCGAGATGCGGATACCTCCCAGCTGCATGGGCTCAGCACCCGAGCCGGCAGAGGAAGATGGTAGTGATGCGGAGAGGGAGGCGACGGAGAGCGCGAGCTCCTTTCCACGAGCTCGGTGACGAAGATCAACCCGTCGCTCAATGCGAATAGCGAGTTCAATCAAGGAATCCACGCTGGAAGGAACCTCCCGGGAGAGAATCTCATCCTTTACCTCTGCGCGGAAACCCTCCAGAAGACGAGCGAGCAAGGCCGGCTCGTTCCAGCCACTGGAGACAGCAAGAGTGCGAAACTCAATAGAGTAGTCTGTTATGGATCGATTGCCTTGACATAGGGAAGACAGGGCCCTGGAAGCCTCCTCCCCAAAAACAGATCGATCAAAAACCCGTATCATCTCCTCCTTAAAGTCTTGATACTGGTTAGTACACTCAGCCCTTGCCTCCCAGATTGCCGTGCCCCACTCACGAGCCCGTCCAATAAGGAGAGATATGACGTAGGCGACACGAGCAGTGCTCCTGGAGTAAGTGTTGGGCTGGAGAGAAAACACAATATCACACTGGGTGAGGAACGAGCGGCATTCAGTGGGCTCCCCAGAGTAACACGGCGGGTTATTGATTCTGGGCTCCGGAGATTCGAAAGCCCTGGAAGTGGCCGGTGGATCGAGGCGGAGATGGTGAACCTGTTCTGTGAGGTTGGAGACTTGGGTGACCAGGGTCTCAACGGCATGTCGAGCAGCAGACACTTCCTGCTCGTGTCTGCCTAGCATCGCTCCCTGGATCCCGACGGCTGAGTGGAGAGGATCCGAAGTCGCTGGGTCCATTCTTGGTCGGATTCTTCTGTTATGGTGAGTGAATGAGGACCCAAAAGCGAACTAACTTAAACAGAGCTTCTTTAATAACCAAACATAGGTAGGCTCAGATAGACCGGCAGATTCCGACAGGACAGGACAAGGTTACAGCAAACATGACGATAGTCTGGCTCAGGCATGAAACACAACAAACAAGAATCCGACAAGGACAGGAACAGAAACAGAGAGAGATATAGGGACCTAATCAGAGGGAAAAAGGGAACAGGTGGGAAACGGGGTGATTGGGTAGTTAGAGGAGACAAGGAACAGCTGGGGGAAAGCGGGGGAGAAAAGGTAACCTAACAACGACCAGCAGAGGGAGACAGGGTGAAGGGAAAGGACAGAGACAAGACACAACATGACAGTACATGACACAACAACAACAAAAAGATCAACAACTAATCCTAGCCAGAGAAAGATGAGCTAAAATCTAACGAAGGAACATTAGATAAAACCTCTCAAATTTGTTCAGCTAGTTGGCCGTCAAGATTGCATTGATAAACGATGGGGAATTGGCCTGCTTGCCCTTCTGCAGCTTGCCTGCCAACAATTTATACTTGTCCCAACCAAACACACAAAGCAAACTGGCTAAATAAGAGAAGACCTTACTCTGACCATTTTTCTTGCCCTAGTAGAGCTGGTTATGCTGTTTACATTATCTAGAGAGTTTGTGACTAACTGTTACTTTCTTTGCTTACATTTACTGATACCTGTCGGTCATATTCAGTGGGTGTTGCGCGTTAGTAAATTCATCAGTTATTCTGCTCTCTGGCACACTCAGACGAGAGTGCTCTGAAATCGGAGTAGATAGCCAGTGCAGTGAATATGCAAACACAAGCGATATGCTACCTGGATGACCGTCGTTAAAGTTCTTGCTAGCTAACCAAATGACACCTGCATCTCTAGCTGTGTACAGTATAGCCACCAAAAAACGATATGAGGGGAAAAAGTCAGTCACTCACCCACTCTTCCAATGACATGACATGACATCACCCTAGCATCTAGCTACCTAGGTATCTAGCAAATGTTAGGCTCTGTGTTTTTAGCTTGCTACATAAATAGATACACTAGCCACATTATGACTTGTGATAATTACCCTTGCTAGTTTGATTGTACTTACATTCCCAGCCCTAGTTATATTTGTTCGTTTTTGTCCAAAATATTGAGCCATTGAAACTGAAACAGTGCATCCCGAATGGAAGCAGCAAACAATGTTCCAGGCCAGCTGTGATTTACAACCTGATAACAATATTTTCTGGACTACCAAGAAATGTATGGGTGAATTATATTATTCATGCATTAATCTGCATCCATATATTCTGCCAACAATGCCTTAGTGCACGTCATGGAATTTTAAGAAAAATATAGCCTATTTTTAAAACCTCTTATGAAGTTGACTTTGTAGCATAAACTGGGAATTTGATATTTTTTATATTATGATATTATGATTGTCTGTTTGTTTCATATCTGCAAAGTAGTTAAAATGCTGTCAGTTTCACTTTAAGACAATGAAAGAAAGTGCTTTTATGAATGTTAAAATTTAAACCATTTCAATATTAGGGGGACACAGAGGTTAAGTAGAACCGGCCTGCATGGCCCCGTATGGTTAGCTGGACCAGGTGCATACATGTTGGTCTGTAAAAAAGATCTGCACACCCTGTATTGTTATAGGAACAGGATTGGTAATGACTGCTTTCAAGTCACCTTAACAATAGGGTAGAGTGGGGTAAGTCGTGTCAAAGGGTTAGTTAGGGGTGGCAGGGTAGCCGAGCTGCCATTCTGCCCCTGAACAGACAGACTGTTCCTAGGATGTAATTGAAAATAATAACTTGTTCTTAACTGACTTGCCTAGTTAAATAAAGGTAAAAAAAAATAAAACCACCAATTGTTTATAGGAAACCATACACAAAATGAATCATGTCACCAGATATTTAAGAAGAGGTCATTGTTTCATGGAGTCTGTGAAGGAAGAAACCACACGGAAAAGTGATAAGTTAAGTAAAAAAAAAAGTGTTGTGTTGTATTTTTCATGATGCTTGTACCTAAACCAAAGTAGATAGTTTTAAGACCATTTAATTAATCAATTGGGGTATCTATTAGCTGCAATATGAGGTCCTAAACCTAGCATGAAAGTACATTATTGTAGCTGTGTGAGCTAATATATTCAAAATGGTTGCTTTGGGGTAAATTGTGCCATTTGGCCAGGGGCAAGTTGAGCAAATGGCTCAACATACCCATACAAATGATGATTACATTTTGTCAGTTGTCTTATGCACAATATGTATAGTATTTTTGCAATTGGTCGTGCATATGAACTCAAGATGCATTTTTATTATTACAAAGCAGACATCATAATGTCCTGTGTTAACAAACACAAAACAAGCAGGGGTCTAGCCCCCTGTCAGGTTCCTCAAAGAGCTGCCAATAAAGTGAGAGAAGGGAAAAGTGAATTTGAGCAGGAGCAAGGGATGAAAAAGTAGACCGAATGACACTGAAGAAACATTGCCAAAAAATAAAATGAACATGTATCTGTGCGAAAGAGAGGCTATGATAGAGTAGCAGAGGCACACAAGGCCTTGTCTAATGACATGGAGTCTGAGCTTGATAAACATACAATATCAAGAATGTTGCGGCCCAGTTTCATGGGCTAGTAGCCTCAAAATTCCTCTTACCCCAAGGCGGCTCAACTTACCCTGTCCCTATGCTTTACCCCATACCCAGGGTAAGTTGTGCCAAGAAGATCACCTTTTTTTTGGACAAGCTATGTTTCTGTTCACATGAATTCAGATTATTTACAGAGATACACAACATCCTGAAATATATGTAGATATCTTTGTTAGAAAGAATACTATATTTCCCTTGACGGAGTAATTCTGAATGTTATAAATGTCTCAACATACCCCATTAATGAGACTGAGAAACAGGGGCCAACAAATCTTTCAGCAAGGGAGATTTAGGGGTATAGAGGGAGAAAGCAAGACAGCAATCCAATATATTGCATCCTATTCAGTGTTAATATGGCATCAGTGAAAGGGGAATTAAAATCCTGGATTACAAATATGTCCTCCTGCAGAGAGGGATGCCCCAGAGGAGAATGTGTGTGACCAGTCCTAGAGGAATTCTCAGTAGCTGTCATTTGGGATCAAACTCATTCGCGGCCCAACAGCTTCCACATGTAAACACTCTGGAAATATGGAGAAAAACCTCCAAGGGACAAAACCAGCCCAGAGTTTTTTTTTTACCATGTTTGTCGCTTAAGTTGTTTTAAAAGGTACAGTTTCGATCACTGAAAATATGCAATGTTGCGTGATATTGGCAGAACATGTCGCAATGTGTGGGCAACTGCACTGTATGTCAGTGGGTGGTATTTATATTTCTTGATACAAATTCCATAAATATTGTATTTTGTATTTCTTTTTAAAGGTTTGGAAAAGGTGGAGGTTAGAGTTAAGGGATATTTTATGGTTAAGATGCTAAAGCAGAGGGCCTTCCAAGTGCAGTGTTTTAAGGCACTGCATAGCAGTGCTTGAAGCCACACGACAGACCTGGGTTCGATCCCAGACTGTGTCACAGCCGGCCTTGACCGGGAAACTCATGAGGCGGGGCACAGTTGTCCCAGCATCGTCCGGGTTAGAGGAGGGTTTGGCCGGCTGGGATGCTCTAGCGACTCCTTATGCCGGGCTGGGCACCTGCAAGCTGACTTCAGTCGCCAGTTGTACAATATTTCTTCCGACACATTGGTGCGGCTGGCTTCCGGGTTAAGCGAGCAGTGTGTCTAGAAGCAGTGCATCTTGGCAGGGTTGTGTTTTGTGGGATGCATGGCTCTTGGCCTTTGTCTCTCCCGAGTCAGTACGGGAGTTGCAGTGATGGGACAAGACTGTAACTACCAAAATAGGGCTAAAAGTTTTTAATTTTTTTTATATAAAAAATAAAATAGAATTACAATAGAATGGAATTGTCTTTGTAAAATCAAGTAAGCACCATGTTTATTTGTGTTTTTAAAGCTAGGACTGCTTGGCTTCTCAACCTATCTTTTAAAATCAAGAGAATGCTGTTGAGCGTCACCTCTAGATAAATAATCAACTGTGTTGTTATCACACCATGGCAGTGTGATATTGAACTGTATACAAAGCGACAGTAACCCTATTAAGATCACACAGAAACATGGAATCTAAGCTCTCATATTCCCCTTTGTTTGGATTTTAGGAATCACAGTAGTTTACTTCGTATCTCAGCTCTTAAACCCTATTATTTTTGACCTTATTGACCTGCCCATGCAGCCGCCTGCATGCTAACCACAACACACATGCATGCACACATTTCTGCACACCTTCCCCCCTTCTCTTGTCCTTAAGGATGAGTAACCATTTCACCCGGGGAACGCTGTTGGCCCTAATTATAAGGAAGGGAGCTCTGCATGGTGTTATGTAGAGCGGGCTTGTAGAAGGGGGGAGGTGTACGTGAGTCTGTGTGTTTGTGTGTGTGTGCATGTGTATGTGTAGTGCAGGGAAAAGCCATCTTTGTTAGGCTACCCAGGGGTCCCTTGGCCCTGCCACTCAACTAACACACTGCCAAAACCCTCATCATTTTTGCCTTTCCTCATCAGAACGCTCATCAGGATGCGCTATCTGTGTGTTCTCTCTCATTCCTCTCTGTAATTTGGGCCCTGTGTATGTACACTATGATTTCTAATGCATTTTCTAATGCACAGAGGAATGGTTTCTGCTCCTGGCTTAGTTTACTTTTTTATATCATAGTTATTTATTCACTTTCTTCCACCCCAAATCACATGTTCATGTTTGCCCACACACTCCTCAGTCTCAGGGTGGCCCTAGACATGGTGCTACATCGTGATGGACCCAGTCATGATGTTGTGACTGGGACAATTCTCTCCACCCAGGCCAGAGAAGAAAGGAAATTAATGTCTCCATGTATGCATCCCAAATGGAAACCTATTATTCCCTAGTGCACTACTTTTGACCAGGGTCCATAGAGCTCTGGTCAAAAATAGGTGCACTATATAGGGAAGAGGGTGCCATCTGGGAGGCAGTCCATGAGAAAGTGGTGAGCCAAAATGGCCGGCCTCCCACTAAGACAGAGAGGGAAGTGAGGAGGGCCTCGGGTAGTGGTTCTAATCTCCCACACCGAGCCTCCGCCTGCCTGGGCACTGCCGCTCGCTGCTGTCACACCTCCGCTGCCTCCCCAAAGAAATAACCAGTCCTGGCAAGAGCCGGTGGCCGTGTGTGAGGAGATGCTATTGGCCTTAACAAGAGATATATTGCTTATGAGATCAGATGTCTGCAGGGGTATGGGTGGGAGTGGGGGTTTGGGGGGGAATACAGCTGCAGCGCGGTGGGAGGAAATTGCTTTGCCGCCACCAGCCCTACGGAGGTAAACACACAGAGTTAGTCCGCGCCAGAGAGTGGGCATAATTGTCTTGACGTGAACATTGTTTCGATGGACAGAGAGAGCCGAGAGACGGCGAGAGGAGAGGAGGGGGGATGGGGGGGGTGAAGTATGGATTCAGGAAATTGGCATAGCGTTCACACACCGCCTCAGTAATACTGTCTCAATGGCAGGGCTCGAAAATTGTTTATGAAGCTTTCTATCGCAGAGTCTAAACTCTACAGCGCAAGAGGGGGAAGAAAGGAATGGATGGGAGTGAAAGAGAGAAAATTGGATGGGAGAGGGGTTGAATAAGAAAATGGAGTATGGTGGGAGATACTGATTTGAAATCAGATAGACAGCAAAATTGTCACTGAACCTGGTCCTGGCAATGAGAATGGAGACTGTGCCGGGTAGCATTTCTCCTTTCACTTCAGAACCTATGGTATCGCACATAACATTATACAATCTCATGATGATTACGACTATAATTCACATGCTTAACCATTTAGGTTGAATCTATGGCGCTATCATTTATGGTTACATAAAATGAAATGGTATAAAAATGCAGTTGCGCTGTTTTGCAATGCAATAGGCATATTACAGAGGTGACAAGCATAATGTTTATGCTTGGGATGTTGGTTTATGGGTGAGGTGAAAATACATCAAATAAAATTAGATTTTACTAAGGAAACCATGAATTTTTAAATACTGATAAATGTTTGCTGATGATATTTCATCTAAATGCACATGAGAGTATTATAAAAACCTATATTGACCTACAATTGATTTACAGAAGGTACAGTATATACTAGCAGAATGAGTAGGTTATATCTCTATAACTATTAAAATGGTAATTAATAACATTGAAAAGCTGAAATGTGTATGTATTCAACAGCTTTGTTATGGCAAGCCAAAATAAGTTCAGGAGTAAAAATGTGCTTAATAACAAGTCACATTAAGTTGCATGGACTCACTCTGTATGCAATAATAGTGTTTACCATCACATATGTACCCCCCTCAATCACTCTGTCGAGCAGTGATTCAACTACAAAGACCAGGGAGGTTTTCTAATACCCATCACCTATTGGTAGATGGGTAAAAATAAAAAAAAGCAGACATTGAACATTCCTTTGAGCATGGTGAAGTTTTTAATTACACTATGTTAATACACACTGTCACTAAAAAGATACACGTGTCCTTCCTAACTCAGGAAGAAAGAAAACCGCTCAGGGATTTTACCATGAGGTCAATGATGTCTTTAAAACAGTTGCAGAGTTTAATGGCTGTGATAGGAGAAAACTGAGGATCAACAACATTACAGTTACTCCACAATACCAACCTAAATGACAGAGTGAAAAGAAGGAAGCTTGTTCAGAATTAAATATTCCAAAAAATGCATCCAGTTTGCAGTAAGCCACTAAAGTAAAACTTTAAAAAATGTGGCAAAGAAAGTAACTTTATGTCCTGAATACAAAGCGTTATGTGTGGGGCAAATACAACACAGCATACCACTGAGTACCACTTCATATTTTCAAACATTGTGGTGTCTGCATCATGTTATGAGTACGTTTGTCATCAGCAAGGACTATGGAGTTTTTTTAGGATCAAAATAATGGAATAAAGATAAGCACAGGCAAAATCCTAGCGGAAAACCTGGTTTAGTCTCATTTCCAACAGACACGTGGAGACACATTCACTTTTCAGCTGTAATGAATACTCAGGGAGAAAAAGGTGTAGATTCACGCGCAGAGCACGGCAGAAGGCAGGAATCGTGATCACAGGCGGACAATGGTCAAACACAGGTAGGGACTCAAAAACAAACAATACCTCACAACCATACAAACAGAAAGAACTGAACTAAATATGGAGCTGATGAGACCAGGTGAGAAACGGACACAGGTTAAATCAATGAACAAAAATTTAAGACAGAGCTACGTTCCAGAACACAAAGAAACAGGGCTATGTTCAGGAACATAAAAAAAAGAACACAAGGTTGACTAAGTAAAGAAAAGCAAAACCTTACATCAGCAGGACAATAGCCTAAAACACAAGGCCAAATAGACACTGGACGACATTGAATGTCCCTGAGTGGCCTAGTTTTGACTTAAATCGGCTTGAAAATCTATGGCAAGACTTGAAAATGGCTGTCTAGCAATGATCAACAACCAACTTGACACAGCTTGAAGAATTTAAAAAATAATAATGTGTAAATATTGTACAATCCAGGTGTGCAAAGCTCTTAGAGACTTACCCCAAAATACTCACAGCTGTAATCGCTGTATAAAGTCCTTTTAACATGTATTGACTCAGTGGTGTGAATACTTACAGTGGCAAGAAAAAG
Source organism: Oncorhynchus mykiss (assembly GCF_057628025.1). Taxonomy (NCBI): domain Eukaryota; kingdom Metazoa; phylum Chordata; class Actinopteri; order Salmoniformes; family Salmonidae; genus Oncorhynchus; species Oncorhynchus mykiss. The sequence goes on along the minus strand of NC_143028.1, from coordinate 61,164,983 downwards.
TATGTGAACCCTTTGGAATTACCTGGATTTCTGCATAAATGTAACATAACATTTGATCTGATCTTCATCTAAGTCACAACAAACAAAGTGCTTAAACCAATAACACACTAATTATTGTATTTTTCTTGTCTATATTAAATAGATCATTTAAACATTCACAGTGTAGGTTGGAAAAAGTATGTGAACCGCTGAGCTAATGACTTCTCCAAAAGCTAATTGGAGTCAGCAGTCAGCTAACCCAAAGTCCAATCAATGAGACGAGATTGAAGATTTTTGTTAGCGCTGCCCTGCCCTATAAGAAATACTCACAAAATCTGAGTTTGCAATTCACAAAAAGCATTGCCTGATATGAACCATGCCTCGAACAAAAGAGATCTCAGAAGACTTAAGATTAAGACTTATTGCTTTGCATGAAGCTGGAAAGGGTTACAAAGTATGTCTAAAAGTCTATCCGCGGTAAGACAAATTGTCTATAAATTGAGAAATGTCAGCACTGGTGCTACTCTCCCTAGGAGTGGCAGTCCTGCAAAGATGACTGCAAGAGAACAGTGCAGAATGCTCAATGAGGTTAAGAAGAATCAGCTAAAGACTTACAGAAATCTCTGGAAGATGCTAACATCTCTGTTGACGAGTCTACCATACATAAAACACTAAACAAGAATGGTGTTCATGGGAGGATACCATGGATGAAGCCACTGCTGTCCAAAAAAACATTGTCTGAAGTTCGCAATAGAGCACCTGGATGTTCCACAGCGCTACTGGCAAAATATTCTGTGGACAGAATGAACTAAAGTTGAGTTGTTTGGAAGGAACCCATAACACTGTGTGGATAAAAAAAAGGCGCAGCACACCAACATCAAAACCTCATCCTAACTGTAACCTATAATGGAGGTCGCATCATGGTTTGGGGCTGCTTTGCTGCCTCAGGGCCTGGACAGCTTGCCATCATCAACGGAAAAATGAATTTCCAAGTTTATGAAAACATTTTGCAGGAGAATGTAAGGCTATCTGTCTGCCATTTGAAGCTCAACAGAAGTTAGGTGATGCAATAGGACAACGACCAAAAAAAACAGAAGTAAATCAACAACAGAATGGCTTCAACAGAAGAAAATACTCCTTTTGGAGTGGCTCAGTCAGTCCTGACCTCAACCCGATTGAGATGCTGTGGCATGATCTAAAGAGAGCGGTTCACCCCAGACATCCCAAGAATATTGTGGAACTGAAACAGTTTTGTAAAGACTACTGGTCTTTACAAAACGTGTTATTGCTGGCAAAGGAGGGTCAACTTGTTATTAAATCCAAGGGTTCACATACTGTAATTCTACCCTGCAATGTGAACGTTTACATGGTGTGTTCAATAAAGACATGAAAAACTATGATTGTTTGTGTCATTCGTTTAAGCAGACTGTGTTTGTCTATTGTTGTGAGTTAGTAGAATATCAGACCACATTTTATGACCAATTTATGCAGAAATCCAGATAATTCTAAAGGGTTCACATACTTTTTCTTCCCACTGTATGTAAATGACATATTTCTGCATTACATTTGCAGACATTTCTAAAAACATTTTTTCACTGTCATTAGAGAGTATTGTGTGAAGGTGTGAGAGAAAAAAACATGTATTTAATCCATTTTGAATTCAGGCTGTAACACGGCAAAATGTGGAATAAATCAAGGGTTATGAATACTTTCTGAAGGCACTGTAGCTCAGCTAATTGGCCCCGCCACTCAAAGGTTGTCTACAGAACTCACAGTATAGTGATGGATCTGAGCTCAAGCCGTTGTCACAACTCATCAATCAAACCCTCATAGAATATACTGTTGGCCATATTCCCCTCCCTCTTTGCATACTAGAAGGCTGCTTCAGCCCATATCAACTGGGATAAATGCTTCTTGATACTTGACAACTAGCATGACTCAGTGTCAGTATTTACACCCATTGCTGTACCTCAAACTTTCAAGGTTCTACAAGTCTTCTTTGGGCATGTGGGATACATGTGGGATACATTTCCAGGTTGTTTCCATTTCAACTGACCTCAAAGACAGAACAATCTATAGTCTCGCCTAGAAACCAATGCACTGTACAGATCTAATTTGCTGGGAGAATTGTCCTCTGGCTTGAAAACTTAACAGAGAAAAGAAATGTGTACATACGTGTACAGCTCTTGAATGAGTAAGACACACATGCACACACACAAAGGATGAATGTGCACAAGGCCATATACACATTAACACACATACACACACAACTCCTAAGAGTATGACGTTTCAGGTAAGACCCAGATGCAGACAACTTCGAAGTAACAACAGTTTATTAATCAAACAGGGGCAGGCAAAAAGCAGGTCCAGGGCAGACAGAGGTCAGTAATCCAGAAAGGTGGGGCAAAGGTACAGGATGGCAGGCAGGCTCAGGGCCAAGGCAGGCAGACTGGTCAACACCGGGAAAACTAGGAAACAGGAACAATCGACAGGAGCAGATGGAAAAGTACTGGTAGGCTTGACGAAACAAAACGAACTGGCAACAGAAACACAGAGAACACAAGCATAAATACACAGGGGATAATCACAAAGACAGGTGAAACAGATCAGGATGTGATAAAGAGAGTACACAGCTAACACATACACACACACACACACACACTCTTTTATCCTCATGGGGACCTGAAATTAATTTCCATTCAAAATCCTATTTTCACCTAACCCTAAACCTAACTATTACCATAACCCTAACCTTAACCCTAACCCGTAACCCTAACTCCTAACCCCTTACCCTAATCCTTATTCTAACCCTAATCCTAATTTAAACCCTAACCTTAAACCTTACACCTAAGCTTAAAATAGCCTTTGTCCTCATGTGAATATGAGAAATGTCCCGAGGGATAATTGTCCTTGTTTTACTAACCTTCTGGGGACTTTTGGGGATTTTAGGTCCCCAGAAGGATAGAAGACCCCACACACACACATACATACATACACACACACACACACACACACACACACACACACACACACACACACACACACACACACACATTCTCAAGGGAGTGTGTGAAGGGAAAGGGAGCTCTAAACAGAGAAGAGCAGTGCTAGGGGCCCTGGTAGGCAGGAGTCTGTGATGGTTCCCCAGCAGTGGGAGACAGCAGCGACAGGGTTGGGGATAATCCAGGCAGCTGCTGAGTAGAGCAGGCATCAGATGTACTGGAAGGAGTGGATTACCCGTCCTGACAGATAGGGAGATATGGCGAAGAGGACTTGGGTCCAGATAAGAGCAGGATGAGTTGTCCAGGAAGGGGTACCAGACAGAAGAGGGGGAAAGTAAAAGTCTTCGTCCCAAATGGCATGTTATTCCCTATTTATTAATGCACTTCTTTTGAACAGAGCCCACTCACTATATATGGAATAGGGTGCAATTGGGGACGCAGCCAAAAAGGCATCTGCTAGCCGGGTAACATCCCTACACTTTGAGTCAATAATGTATCGGCCACATGTGAGGGATGGTCCTCAAAGGCATTGGCCTATCTCCAACTCCAGTTACTGCTTTCCTCCAGTGGTTTGTTTCACACGTGTGGGTCAGGGAGATGTCCCATTTACACATTTACAATCAGGTGAATTTCATTCCGGGCCCTGCTATTAACATTTTCTGGGATGTTGATTTGCTTTGGCCAGATCCACACACTCAGTTGGTCCTTGTAGGGTTTTGCAGTCCATCATATGCATCAGTTGTCATAGTTACAGAATCCAATTGCTACAGGTGTTTGTACACCTAAGTAGTCATTGTGTGTTTAAATAGGATATTTAGTTGGAGGAAACTACCTATTTTCACGATGTCATTGATCAGGATTCTGAGCAACCCAGCTTTGTCAACAGAATGTCCTATAACATGCACATAATAGTGTTGTTACAGATTGCGTTGTTGTTACTCACTGTATAATTGAACATATACAATGTCCAGCAGCCATTCCTCCCTGCATCTCTTTGAAGGCTTTGATCTGATGCTTAGCGGGGTCGTATTGGGTAGTCCTGCCTCTAGTGCAGCTGTACATTTTCATTATAGTGATGTGCATGATATGCACAAGTCAAGATTTTGTAGTCGGATTGATGATGGATGCTAGGGGCGGTTTTTGAGAATACTGTTAGAAATACCTGCATGTCATGTTACCATTAGGGTCAAACTGGTAGTTCAAAGATGTTGCAGATGCACACACCTAATACACTATGCAAACAGGAAAATACATGACTGGGATGGTAGCCAATGAATGAAGTAGGGGGAGAACAATTGAACAGTAGATACAAGCTCTCTTTGGTCGTGAGTTGGGACAGGGCGAGAAATTGCTGTTGTAGTGATTGTGAGCGCTCCATAACAGGTGATTTGATTTGTCTTCACAAATTATTAATTTGATTTGATTTGGCATACTCATGATACTACAGGTAAGAGACTATACCAGTGGAAATTGAAATGGCAAAGGCTCCCCAACAGTAGGAGTTTGCTTGTGTTGGTATTGATATCTATTTATTTTGAAAAAGTACCTAACCTTCATTTTTACCTGTGATTTCTTCAGGTAGAGCTACCCATATTATGTGAGCTCAGATATGTAATTTATGGTAAGATTGCAACCATAACATGTACCACCCCACCATGTTTCTCTTTAGTATTCTAAACCAACACTAAAGAAAATACTAAAATACTAAAAGCCTTTGACTACAAATGCAATTCCTCTCATTGCTCACGGCATTTGATAGTTTGAGTCACCTAGACAATGCACTCAGTAAAACCCACCAAACAATAATGTAAAAACATTGAACAACATCCAAGCCTAGCCTCTGTTAAAACAGTTCGTGGACCAGTGAAGTAGAAGCTCTTTCGAGTAATGCTCCTGTTAGCCTGTAGGGAACAGGTCCATCTCATTCACCTCTCGCTGAACTGCTTAATCACATTTCAGAATTGTGGCCAATGAGGGGCTAGCCTAGCAGAGCAGATGTCCTCTATGGTCTGACCTGTGGCTCAGAGGGGGCTGGGAATTGCCAGGGACCTTCCGATATAATCATGATACTTTGGTGCCTATACGATATGTTTTGCTATTCTCATGATTCTATAAGTAATTGCAATTCAATACTGTGATTTTATTGATGTTCCAAACATATTGCTCACCATGTGTCTGCTGCAGAGGGACAAGGGAGAGCCATGAGAAAGCAAATTCTGATCAGTCATGGAAATAAAAGTGCTGAAAACAAATTGGCTGCCTTTTTAAAAAGAAGATGGAGAAAAACCTATGAAGAAAAACGTTTTGGTGCAGCTACAGCCAACTAGTGCAAAAATAGTATTGCAATATTGACCAAAATTATATGATCATCAAAAATAATATCCTGATATGTCACTGTATCGATTTCCCCAAACATCCAGACTAGACATAGGGGCTTTGTCATTGAGCCGACGGGACAGACAGGGTGTGGAGACAGAATATTATTTCTAATTTGTCTTAGTCACTGGATAACCTTGTGTGTGAATGTGTACACACATGCACAAATACACACACATGCACAATATCCCAGATGTGCACACACACACACAGACGTGCATAGGCACACACAAACATGCACAATCACACACACAAGCAGGCGCACGCGTGCACAATCACATGCAAATGTTTATACACACAGATACACATTCATTTAACACGCTTGGCAATCATTTTGTATCTAAACCAAGGTTAGAAAGAGTTCAGCATTAATACACATTACACAGACACAAACCCAAGTACACTCACACATGCTCTCACACGGTCCATTTTTTTCATTTAAGGTTGGGGCACACCAAATTAGATCTTACTGAGCCAGTGTAAGGTGAGTTGTTTTTCTTACAGGCCCAGTGCAGTAAAAAACTAGATTTCCCTGTGTTTTATATATATTTCCACATTATGAGTTTGGAATAATACTGTGAAATGTAAAAAATTTAGATAATGCCCTTTAGTGTAAGAGCTGCTTGAAATGACTGCTTGAAATTTGTGGCTGTTTTAGTGGGATGGAGGTTTGGCCTGCCTGGTGAAAATTAGTTAATAGACCAATAAGAAAGAGAGTTCCAAACCTCTCTGCCAATAACAGCTGTTTTTCAGTTTTCCCCTGCCAATTCAAACCACTCCCAGACAGTCCTAGCAAAATTCTTACTTGAGAAATTGCTCTTTGCTAAGAAGCACTTTTTTTTTCTTCTTTTTTTTCTTTAATTGAAAACAATCAGGGTCAGGTACTTAATTAACCTTTTACTGCAGTGGGGTTAATCAGGGTATACAGAGTGTTTATTGGTAGTCTTGGTCCTTCTTCAATATAGGACCTGCAATTTTACCAGTCATGCCATTCGGATACACACTCCCAGTATTTTTCCAGTTCTTTGCACCAGTCTAACCTTTCTTTAGAGAAACTCAAAGCAAAGAAGACACAAAGCACTGTAAAAAAGAGAATAGAAGAAAGAGAAACCGATTCAGACGGAGAGAGGATGAAAGAGAAGATGAGATACACCAGATTCAGAAAGCTGGTTAAACTAGAAACAAAAACTAGAAACAGAAAACAAGAAGGATTGAACGATTGAAAGAATCTTTCAGAGGTAAAAGAGAGCGAGAGATGGAGAGAGAGCTCCTAAAAGCTCATTGATCACAGTGGATTCCAGCACACGCTCCAGTCACTCTGTGTGGTATTGGCCTAGGCCCAAATCACTCAGACAACACCTTTTGAAATTCACAATGGCTTCCTTGTGAATCAGCCGTCCCCTTTCATGCCTGTCTGGAGCCGATAACAGGCTGGCCCGTGCCCCGAGTTAACAATCTCTGCTAATAGACTTCTCCCCTGTCAATCAGGCTTCAAAATCCCAATAGAGCCATACAGCTCAGATGCACACGCACACATGCACGTACACACACTCTACACTCATACATAAGAAACACTGACCCCCCCTCATCAATCGTGGCTCACCTATCTTTGGATCCCCTTTAATCCCACTACCCCATCATCCCTCCCACACTAACACTCATCTTCATGCTACACTGGTGAAATAATGTCTTTCAGACCACTTTAAATATACCATCTTTGGAAGCAGCGTTGGAAGAGTTTTAAAATAGGGTTTGGGACTAAGGGTTTTGTACCCCTTGAGAACACCCAGAATAAACCGGTGATAAGGCTTTTTGAAACACCCGGTGTTGTTAACTGCACCTGCAAGTGAGCTATGTCACCTATTTTAAACTCCAGAGTTCCCTAACACTTTTTTTGAAGAAAGAAAAAAAAGTGTGTGTACTTTTAAGGGTAACATCATCCTTGGCGAGCAAACACAACCCAACACAGCAGTCCCATGAAAATAGAGTATCAACAAGTTTAACAAGCTCGCTACCAAACAAACCCCCAGCTATGTCTGTGCTCCGTTTCCTATCTCAACCAAATCCATAAAAAAATATATAAATATATATTTCATCTTCAAAGCTTCACACAATTTCATTATCAGTTTACATAATAAAATGAGTAGGCCTGGGATGATGACAATTCTTTCTTATTTAGATTAAATGGATTTTCCAAGCATGCATTCAAATGAAATAGTGTTTTTGCGTGGGATATGAGTCCCTTGCCAACATGCGACGCAGATCATACAATTAGAAATATCAAAAGAGGGTTGGTTTGAAAAACATGGATAATGGAGAAGAAACTATTTCATGCATCACTATTCAAGTCATTGCAGTGTGAGACTTCGGAATAATTTTGTATGCTTGTTATTGACACCCTTGTTAAAGATGAGCAAAAGTGACTTTATTAAATAAATAATTAAAATACTGAGCTATAGTATATCGTATGTGTCACGTTTTGACCTTGGTTCTTTTGTTATGTCTTTGTTTTAGTATGGTCAGGGCGTGAGTTGGGTGGGTTGTCTATGTTCTTTTTTCTATGATTTGAGATATATGTGTTTGGCCTGGTATGGTTCTTAATCCGAGGCAGCTGTCAATCGTTGTCCCTGATTGAGAACCATACTTAGGTAGCCTGCTTTCACCTTTGAGTTGTGGGTGATTATTTTCTGTTATGTGTATGTCACCTTTCAGAACTGTTTAGTTTCCTCTTTGTTATTTTGTTTTGTGTTCTTGGTTTAATAAATAGATGAACACTCACCACGCTGCGCTTTGGTCCTCACCTCATTCCCAACGACAAACGTTACAGAAACACCCACCAACCAAGGACCAAGCAGCGTGGTTACGGGCAGCAGCAGCAATCTCCAGACTCCTGGACATGGGAGGAGATTTTGGACGGCAAGGGACCCTGGGCACAGGCAGGGGAATATCGCCGCCCCAAGGCAAAGATGGAGGCAGCTAAACCTGAGCGGCGGTGGTATGAGGAGGCAGCACGGCAGCGTGGTTGGAAGCCCGAGAGGCAGCCCCAAAAATGTATTGGGGGGGGCACACGGGGAGTGTGGCTAAGTCAGGTAGGAGACCTGCGCCAACTCCCCGTGCTTACCGTGGAGAGAGGTGGACTGGGCAGGCACCGTGTTATACCGTGAGGCGCACGGTGTCCCCGATGCGCAGGCATAGCCCGGTGCGTTACAGCGCAGCGCCTCGTATCGGCCTGGCTAGATTGGGCATCAAGCCAGGTGCCATGAAGCCGGCTCAGCACATCTGGTCTCCAGGGCGTCTCCTCGGGCCGGGGTACATGGCACCAGCCCTACGTATGGTGTCCCCGGTTCGCCAGCACAGCCCAGTGCGGTCGATTCCACCTCGCCGCTACGGGGAGCATCCAGCCAGGTAGGGTTGGGCAGGCTCGGTGCTCGAGAACTCCAGGGCGTCTCCACGGTCTATCCGGTGCCTCCTCCGCGCACCAGCCCTCCGGTGGCAGCCCCCCGCACCAGGCTCTCTCCGTCTTCTCCCTACAGGTGCTCCCGCCTGCTCAGCGCTGCCAGAGTCTCCCGTCTGTCCTGAGCTGCCAGAGTCTCCCGTCTGTCCTGAGCTGCCAGAGTCTCCCGTCTGTCCTGAGCTGCCAGAGTCTCCCGTCTGTCCTGAGCTGCCAGAGTCTCCCGTCTGTCCTGAGCTGCCAGAGTCTCCCGTCTGTCCTGAGCTGCCAGAGTCTCCCGTCTGTCCTGAGCTGCCAGAGTCTCCCGTCTGTCCTGAGCTGCCAGAGTCTCCCGTCTGTCCTGAGCTGCCAGAGTCTCCCGTCTGTGCTGAGCTGCCAGAGTCTCCCGTCTGTGCTGAGCTGCCAGAGTCTCCCGTCTGTGCTGAGCTGCCAGAGTCTCCCGTCTGTGCTGAGCTGCCAGAGTCTCCCGTCTGTGCTGAGCTGCCAGAGTCTCCCGTCTGTGCTGAGCTGCCAGAGTCTCCCGTCTGTGCTGAGCTGTCAGAGCCGCCCGTCTGTGCTGAGCTGCCAGAGCCGCCCGTCTGTGCTGAGCTGCCAGAGCCGCCCGTCTGTGCTGAGCTGCCAGAGCCGCCCGTTACTCCTGTGCGGCTCTAAAGAGGCCACGTCCCGCGCCAGAGCTGCCAGACCCTCCCCTATAGGTTCAGGTCCTGCGGCCGGAGGGGGGGGGGGGGGGGTACTGTCACGTTCTGACCTTAGTTCTTTTGATATGTCTTTGTTTTAGTATGGTCAGGGTGTGAATTGGGTGGGTTGTCTATGTTATTTTTTCTATGTTTGGCCTGGTATGGTTCTCAATCAGAGGCAGCTGTCAATCGTTGTCCCTGATTGAGAACCATACTTAGGTAGCCTGGTTTCACCTTTGAGTTGTGGGTGACTATTTTCTGTTATGTGTATGTCACCTTTCAGAACTGTTTCCTTCCGTTTCTCCTTTGTTATATTGTTTTGTGTTCTCGGTTTGATAAATAGATGATGAACACTCACCACGCTGCGTTTTGATCCTCACCTCATTCCAACGATGAACGTTACAGTATGCTCCAAAAATGTGGGAAATTTTTGTTGGAAAATTATAATATTTTATACTAATACAATTGCTCAGAGAGGTTAACAGCTAATATATTTTTTTTATAAAAAGAAAATAAAACTCCTGTTTTCAATACCTTTAAATACCTCACCTTGCAAGGAAAACAGCACTGAGCCTATTACTAAAATGTGTACCCTGTTAAAGAGGCTGCAAATTTTTGCAGCTTTTTGTTAAAAATCGCGCAACATTTCAACGTCCTGCTACTCATGCCAGGAATATAGTATATGCATATGATTAGTATGTGTGGATAGAAAACACTCTGTTAAAAAAAAACACTCGGTTAAATCATGTCTGTGACTATAACAGAACGCGTTTAGCAGGAAAAATCCCAAGGAAAACTGTTCACAAAAAAACCCCCAAAAATATCCCTCCGCCAGTCTCTGTATTGTCCATGGCAAGGGAAAATAGATTGGGCCCTGTTTACAATGCCTACAGCTTCCACACGATGTCGCCAGTACTGTCAATTGATTTTAAATTAGGAATAGGCACTTCCTGTCGTCGAGCACACCACAGGAAGTTATGAAAGAGAGAATGTGGACCATGATTTCAAAACGTGCTGCTATTGAATACAGATCGCTCCGTGATCAATTTGATAGATTTATTAACGTTTACTAATACCTAAAGTTGGATTATAAAAGTAGTTTGAAGTGTTTTGTCAAAGTTTATAGGTAACTTTTTTAATTTAAAAAAACGACGGTGCGTTTTGGCTTCATAAATGGACATTTTTTAAATGGACATTTTGGGTATACATGGACGGATTTAATCGAAAAAAAAGACCCAATTGTGATGTTTATGGGACATATAGGAGTGCCAACAAAGAAGCTCGTCAAAGGTAATGAATGTTTTATATTTTATTTCTGCATTTTGTGTAGCGCCGGCTACGCTAATTATTTTGTTTACGTCCCCTTTGGTTATTTCGGGGGTTGCATGCTATCAGATAATAGCTTCTCATGCTTTCGCCGAAAAGCATTTAAAAAATCTGACATGTTGGCTAGATTCACAATGAGTGTAGCTTTAATTGAGTACCCTGCATGTGTGTTTTAATGAAAGTTTGAGTTGTACCGAGTACTATTAGTTGTCACTCTGAAATTTCCGCTGATGTCCGCTGATGTTGATCCCTGTACAGGGACAGCAGCCGTAACAGGAGAACACATTGGGAGGGATATTAAACCATTCCTCCATACAGAATCCTTCCAGATCCTTTGATATCCTTCATCTGCATTGATGGACTGCCATCTTCATTTCAAACAATAGGTTTTCAATGGGTTTCAAGTCTGGAGATGGAGATGGCCATTTCAAAATGTTGATTTTGTGGCCAATTAACAATTTCTTTGTGGATTTCGATATGTGCTTGGGGTCATTGTCTTGGTGTAAGATCCACTTGCGGCCAAATTTCAGCCACCTGGCAGAGGCAAACAGGTTTTTGTAAAAATATCCTGGTACTGGCTAAAAGTTCATGATGCCATTGATCTTAACAAAAGCCCCAGGACCAGTGAAGCAAAATAGCCTCATAACATCAAAGATCCACCACCAAATGTTACAGTGGGTATAAGGTTATTTTCTGCTCAAGCATTCTCATGGATGCTAAACCCACCACTGATGTGTGTGGCCAAAGAGCTCTATTTTCATGTCAGCCAACAAATGTAAACGCCTGGAGTGTGCTAAACGGCATTGGCACTTGGACTAGATCCGGTGCTTTATTCAGATGACATGAATACTTTGCCACGCACACCAGTGGTGAGTTTGGTGTCCAAATGAGAATGCATTATAGGATCTCTTCCTTCAGCTGTCTCAGTGAACTTTTATGATTGAAATCTTCAAATAATGCGTTTTGGAGGATACTAAGTGTGAAAGGTATATGGAGGCAAGAAGGGTATAATGTGTAGAAGTGTGTGTGTGTGTGTGTGTGTAGGGGCACGTGTGTTCTCCCTTCCGGTATTCAGGGATTATGTGGACACTTTGGTTCCAAATTTTTCTTGAAGGAATCAGATGTGAGTAAATGTTGAGAGGTGTGAGGAGGCCATCGGGGAGTGGATCACAACACACACTCACCCAATGAATTTCTTCTGCTAAAAATATGATGTTACTCAGCATTCCCGTCAATGGTCTCCACATAGGGCTGGGCAATAAGGCCAAAAAATGATATCTAGATTTTTTTCTCATTTAAGGGCGATTCACGATATATATCTAGATGTAAAGTTTTCTCTGAATAAGCTTTGTTGCACAATTTACCCCTAAGGTCGACGTCCACGCAGAAATTGAATTAGCATAATACAAAACATCCCACACAAATCTGTCAATTGAAGCTAGAGATATGTTTTTTTGCATTGTATGCGTCTCAATCTACTGCATAGCCATATGTTGCACTTCCACATCTGTGGTGAAAGATGACAGAGCTAGAGTGGTGTTTGTCAGGCCATGAGACATGCCAAAAATCGGTCTTCTCTCATTGTCTGTAGCAACCGAAAGGACATGAACACGATGGTGTTCTCCGTTTTGCTTTACAACCCTCACAAGCGTCTTCGGACGCGTCTGAAGTCGATAGAGCCAATCTGTCAACTTCTGTCTGTAGCGTTTGTACACTTTGGGCTACACACTGATATGACCTCTCCGTGGAAAAGCGAGACTCTCAAGAACAAATCAAATTTTATTTGTCACATACACATGGTTAGCAGATGTTAATGCGAGTGTAGCGAAATGCTTGTGCTTCTAGTTCCGACAATGCAGTAATAACCAACAGTAATCTAGCTAACAATTCCAAAACTACTACCTTATAGACACAAGTGTAAGGGGATAAAGAATATGTACATAAAGATATATGAATGAGTGATGTGACAGAGCGGCATAGGCAAGATGCAGTAGATGGTATTGAGTGCAGTATATACATATGAGATGAGTGTGTAAACAAAGTGGCATAGTTAAAGTGGCTAGTGATACATGTATTACATAAAGATGCAGTAGATGATGTAGAGTACAGTATATACATATACATGTGAGATGAATAATGTAGGGTATGTAAACATTATATTAGGTAGCATTGTTTAAAGTGGCTAGTGATATATTTTACATTTCCCATCAATTCCCATTATTAAAGTGGCTGGAGTTGAGTCAGTGTGTTGGCAGCAGCCACTCAATGTTAGTGGTGGCTGTTTAACAGTCTGATGGCCTTGAGATAGAAGCTGTTTTTCAGTCTCTCTGTCCCAGCTTTGATGCACCTGTACTGACCTCGCCTTCTGGATGATAGCGGGGTGAACAGGTAGTGGCTCGGGTGGTTGTTGTCCTTGATGATCTTTATGGCCTTCCTGTGACATCGGGTGGTGTAGGTGTCCTGGAGGGCAGGTAGTTTGCCCCCGGTGATGCGTTGTGCAGACCTCACTACCCTCTGGAGAGCCTTACGGTTGTGGGCGGAGCAGTTGCCGTACCAGGCGGTGATACAGCACAACAGGATGCTCTCGATTGTGCATCTGTAGAAGTTTGTGAGTGCTTTTGGTGACAAGACGAATTTCTTCAGCCTCCTGAGGTTGAAGAGGCGCTGCTGCGCCTTCTTCACGATGCTGTCTGTGTGGGTGGACCAATTCAGTTTGTCAGTGATGTGTATGCCGAGGAACTTAAAACTTACTACCCTCTCCACTACTGTACCATCGATGTGGATAGGGGGGGTGTTCCCTCTGCTGTTTCCTGAAGTCCACAATCATCTCCTTAGTTTTGTTGACGTTGAGTGTGAGGTTATTTTCCTGACACCACACTCCGAGGGCCCTCACCTCCTCCCTGTAGGCCGTCTCGTCGTTGTTGGTAATCAAGCCTACCACTGTTGTGTCGTCCGCAAACTTGATGATTGAGTTGGAGGCGTGCGTGGCCACGCAGTCGTGGGTGAACAGGGAGTACAGGAGAGGGCTCAGAACGCACCTTTGTGGGGCCCCAGTGTTGAGGATCAGCTGGGTGGAAATGTTGTTGCCTACCCTCACCACCTGGGGGCGGCCCGTCAGGAAGTCCAGTACCCAGTTGCACAGGGCGGGGTCGAGAACCAGGGTCTCAAGCTTGATGACGAGCTTGGAGGGCACTATGGTGTTAAATGCCGAGCTGTAGTCGATAAACAGCATTCTCACATAGGTATTCCTCTTGTCCAGATGGGTTAGGGCAGTGTGCAGTGTGGTTGAGATTGCATCGTCTGTGGACCTATTTGGGCGGTAAGCAAATTGGAGTGGGTCTAGGGTGTCAGGTAGGGTGGAGGTGATATGGTCCTTGACTAGTCTCTCAAAGTACTTCATGATGACGGAAGTGAGTGCTACGGGGCGGTAGTCGTTTAGCTCAGTTACCTTAGCTTTCTTGGGAACAGGAACAATGGTGGCCCTCTTGAAGCATGTGGGAACAACAGACTGGGATAGGGATTGATTGAATATGTCCGTAAACACACCAGCCAGCTGGTCTGCGCATGCTCTGAGGGTGCGGCTGTGGATGCTGTCTGGGCCTGCAGCCTTGCGAGGGTTGACACATTTAAATGTTTTCCTCACATCGGCTGCAGTGAAGGAGAGTCCGCATGTTTTAGTTGCGGGCCGTGTCAGTGGCACTGTATTGTCCTCAAAGCGGGCAAAAAAGTTATTTAGTCTGCCTGGGAGCAAGACATTCTGGTCCGTGACGGGACTTGTTTTCTTTTTGTAATCCGTGATTGACTGTAGACCCTGCCACATACCTCTTGTGTCTGAGCCGTTGAATTGAGATTTGACTTTGTCTCTATACTGACGCTTAGCTTGTTTGATTGCCTTGCGGAGGGAATAGTTACACTGTTTGTATTCGGTCATGTTTCCGGTCACCTTGCCCTGATTAAAAGCAGTAGTTCGGGCTTTCAGTTTCACGCGAATGCTGCCATCAATCCACGGTTTCTGGTTTGGGAATGTTTTAATCGTTGCTATGGGAACGCCATCTTCAACGCACGTTCTAATGAACTCGCTCACTGAATCAGCGTATTCGTCAATGTTGTTGTCTGACGCAATACGAAACATATCCCAGTCCACGTGATGGAAGCAGTCTTGGAGTGTGGAATCAGATTGGTCGGACCAGCGTTGAACAGACCTCAGCACGGGAGCTTCTTGTTTTAGTTTCTGTCTGTAGGCAGGGATCAACAAAATTGAGTCATCACTCGTCTGAAGGTCCCCTGGGTACCAGCTGAAAAAGTGAATGGAAGTACACTAATATGTGGACTAGTATGTGGACACGCCTTCAAATGAGTGGATTCTGCAAAATAATTTCAGGTGAGCCTAGCTATGACTACAGGGCTGGAGTAGGAGAGATATCTTGTTGAAACGTTGGCTTATTTATGCGAAACACGCACAAATGGCCATCATTTGTTAAGCGAAGCTGACAACACACAGTAGCAGCTAGGTGGAATTGGTAAGCTAACTGACGCCACACAGCGGCAGCTACATAATATATACAAAAGTATGTGGACGCCACTTCAAATTAGTGGATTCGGCTATTTCAGCTACACCCGTTGCTGAGAGGTGTAAAAAATCGAACATACAGCCATGCAATCTCCTTAGACAAACATTGACGAACTGACGTCAAATTTCTGCCACTCTGGAGCTCCCCGGTCAACTGTAAGTGCTGTTATTGTGAAGTGCAAATGTCTAGGAGCAGCAACGGCTCAGCTGCGAAGTGGTAGGCCACACAAGCTCACAGAATGGGACCTCTGAGTGCTGAAGCGTGTGGCGCGTAAAAATCATCTGTCCTCGGTTGTAACACTCCCTACCGAGTTGCAAACTGCTTCTGGAAGCAACTTCAGCACAAGAACTGTTAGTCTGGAGCTTTGTGAAACAAGCCTAAGATCACAATGCGCAATGCCAAGGGTCGGCTGGAGTGGTGTAAAGCTCGCCACCATTGGACTCTAGAGCAGTGGAAACACGTTCTCTAGAATGATGAATCAAGCTTCACCATCTGGCAGTCCAAAGTACGAATCTGGGTTTGGCGGGTGCCAGGGGGGACGCTACCTGCCCAAATGCATACTGCTAACTGTAAAGTTTGGAGGAGGAATAACGGTCTTTGGCTGTTTTTCATGGTTCGGGCTAGGCCCCTTAGTTCCAGCATAAAATTACATTCTAGATACTTTTGTGCCCGTTCCTGTTTCAGCATGACAATGTCCATGTGCACAAAGCGAGGTTCATACAGAAATGGTTTGTCGAGGTTGGTGTGGAAGAACTTGACTGGCCCGCACAGAGCCCTGACCTCAACCCCATCGAACACCTTTGGGATGAATTGGAACGCCAACTGAAAACCAGGCCTAATCACCCAACATCAGTGTCCAAACTCATTAATGTTCTTGTCTGAATAGAAGCAAGTCCCTGCAGCAATGTTCCAACATCTAGTGGAAAGCCTTTGCAGAAGAGTGGAGGCTGTTATAGCAGCAAAGGAGGGACCAACTCCATATTAGAATGAGATGTTCGACGAGCATGTGTCCACATACTTTTGGTCATGTAGTGTATTGGACTGATCTTTTTTATTTCTCTCAAATATAGGACAACCACTTCTTCAGAGGAAACTACATTTGGATTTTTTGGGGGGACGATATGTTGTTCCGTGTAGTGAATCTATTATTCAATGCGTTTTTATGGGCGTAAGGTCCAAAACATTTTTTCACCAAATAATTGTTTTATGCAGTACCAGTCAAAAGTTTGGACACACCTACTCATTCCAGGGCTTTTCTTTATTTGTACTATTTTCTACATTGTAGAATAATAGTGAAGACATCAAAACTCTGAAATAGCACATATAGAATCATGTAGTAACCAAAAAAGTGTTAAACAAATCAAAATATATTTTATATTTGAGATTCTTCAAAGTAGCCACCGTTGCCTTGATGACAGCTTTGCACAATCTTGGCATCACTCATCTTGAAAATCAATCATTAACACAATGGAAAAATCAAATGATTTATTATTGAAATATTGAAATAACATTGGCAACCGAGAAAAACAAATTGATACAATTTAAGGCCATGTAGCAAACAATAATACAGGCACTAGGGATGGGGGTGTGAGCATGCAGATCTGGGCAGATGAGATGTAGTCATTGTTTGTGTGCGTCTGTATGTTGTTGTTTGTATGTATAGGTTTGAATATGGATTTTATAAATATTATAAAAATTAAAAAAGGCAGAACAGTTATGAGTATACCCACATGTCCGTCTCCAAATGTTTTAACAACATAGCCTGTTCACTTTGTTTAGATGATAAATCAAGTGGCCTACCTGGATAAGAACATTCTGGATATTTTGCAGAATGAAAACTAGTTACCATTTCCTTATATGCAGTGCCTTCGGAAAGTATTCAGACCCCTTGACTTTTTCCACATTTTGTTACATTACAGCCTTGTTGTAAAATTTATAAAAACATTTCTTCAGCAATCTACACACAATACCCCATATTGAGAAAGTGAAAATAGGTTTTTAGAAACATTTGCAAATGTATTAAAACTAAAAAACAGAACTACCTGATTTACATAGGTATTCAGACCCTTTGCTATGCAACTTCAAATTTAGCTCAGGTGCATCCTGTTTCCATTGATCATCCTTGAGATGTTTCTACAACTTGATTGGACTCCACTTGTGATAAATTCAATTGATTGGACATGATTTGGAAAGACACACCTGTCTATATAAGGTCCCACAGTTGACAGTGCATGTCAGAGAAAAAAACAAGCCATGAGATCGAAGGAATTGTCCGTAGAGCTCTGAGACAGGATTGTGTCAAGGCACAGATCTGGGGAAGTGTACCAAAATTATCCTGCAGCATTGAAAGACCCCAAGAACACAGTGGCCTCCATCAATCTTAGATGGAAGAAGTTTTGAACCACCAAGAATCTTCCAAGAGCTGGCCGCCCGGCCAAACTGAAACATCGGGGGAGAAGGGCCTTGGTAAAGGAGGTGACCAAGGACCCGAGAGTAACTCTGATAGAGCTCTAGAGTTCATCTGTGATTATGGGAGAAACTTCCAGAAGGACAACCATCTCTGCAACACTCCACCAATCAGGCCTTTATGGTAGAGTGGCCAGACGGAAGCCACTCCTCAGTTAAAGGCACATTGCAGCCTGCTTGGAGTTAGCAAAAGGCACCTAAAGACTATCAGACCATGATTAACAAGGTTCTCCAGTCTGATGAGACCAAGATTGAACTCTTTGGCCTCAATGCCAAGCGTCACGTCTGGAGGAAACCTGGCACCATCCATACGGTGAAGCATGGTGGTGGCAGAATAATGCTGTATGTTTTTCAGCAGCAGGGACTGGGAGACTAGTCAGGATCGAGGTAAAGATAAACGGCGCTGTCACGCCCTGACCTTAGTTATCTTTGTTTTCTTTATTATTTTGGTTAGGTCAGGGTGTGACAAAGGTGGTTGATTTAGTTTTTGTATTGTCTAGGTGTTTTTTCCCTGTCTAGGGTTTTTGTAATTCTATGGGGTTTTAGTATGTTTAGGTATATGTAGGTCTATGGTGGCCTGAATTGGTTCCCTATCAGAGGCAGCTGTTTATTGTTGTCTCTGATTGAGGATCCTATTTAGGTTGCCATTTTCCATTTTGGTTTTGTGGGTTATTATTCTATGTTTATTTGCCTGTCATATTGCTTCACGGTTCGTTTTGTTATTTTGTATAGTTTTGTTCAGTGTTGCATTTGTTTAATAAATTAGAATGTACGCTTATCACGCTGCGCCTTGGCCTCCTCCTTATGACGACCGTGACAGGCGCAAAGTACAGAGAGATACTTGATGAAAACCTGCAACAGAGCACTCAGGACCTCAAACCTTCCAACAGGATAACGACCCTCAGCACACAGCCAAGACAAAGCAGGAGTGGCTTCGGGACAGGTCTCAATGTTCTTGAATGGCCCAGCCAATGCCTGGACTTGAACCCAATCTAACATATCTGGAGAGACCTGAAAATAGCTGTGAAGCAACGCTCCCCATCCAACCTCACAGAGCATGAGAGGATCTGCAGAGAAGAATGGTAGAAACTCCACAAATAGAAGTCTGACAAGCTTGTAGCTTCATACCCAAAAAGGCTGTAATCGCTGCCAAAGGTGCTTCAACAAAGTACTGAGTAAAGGGTCTGAATGCTTTTGTAAATTTAATATTTCCTTTTTATAAATTAGCAAACATTTCTAAAACCTTGTTCTTGCTTTGTCATCATGGGGTAGTGTGAGTAGATTGTTTCCTCATCAATGTAATGCATTTCAAGGCTGTAACCTAACAAAATGTGTAAAAAGTAAAGGGGTCAGAATAATTTCTGAAGGCACTGTAAATGTGTATTTTTATGCTCATTGCACATTTATAAATAACAGACTAGATAGCTAGCACATAACTGTCTGTGGCTAAAATGCTGCTAACGGTACGTAGTACCACAATGCCACCCGCAACAGAAACTGAGTATTATTTTCCCACAATCACGTTACAAAGGTTAAGTTCTACTGTATTACAGTAAAATATTGTCTCAATGTGTTTCGGTGTCTTAGGACGTAACACAGTCAACACCCTTTTTTTATTAGACCGACATGATCTCTTCAGAATACGTCAACATACTGTAGTGACATTTAACCTAAACCTAACTCCTTTCACTAATCCCTTATTTTAACCCTAATTCTAAACCTATCCCTTAAGCCTAAAATATCCTTTTACAAGTGAGGATCTGAAAAATATCCTCACATCTCTGAATTTTAGTTGGTTTACTATTTTTGTGAGGACTTCTGGTACTCACAAGTATAGTAAAACAAGTGTGCGCAAACACACACACACACAGCCCTTCCACTTGTCATAGCTTCCTGGCAGTCAGTTTTGCGTCAGTGCTGAAACCACAGGGATGGTTGACATTTCACTTTGGCTCTGTCTCCATTCCTGTGATCAGAGCCCTGCTGCTTCGGTGGACTGAAAGGTCACAGTTGTTGTTTGTCAAAATCGGAACAAAAAATACCCCATACCATGATGTGTGTGTGTGTGTGTGTGTGTGTGTGTGTGTGTGTGTGTGTGTGTGTGTGTGTGTGTGCGTGCATCACAACATATCTACCTTTGTGACTGTGTGTTTTTATACAATGTGTATGTGTGTGTGTGTGTGTGTTTCACAGGCAGTGAATGGTGAACATAGACAGTCTCTGTTACATTGAATGGTTCATTCTTTAACCAATCACCCTTTTTTGTTATCTAGGTGTGTGTATGTGTACCTACAAATATTCAAATGCATGTGTGTGTCCACACATATAGCCAGCCTCCTGTTGCTAGAATGCTTTTGAAAGGCGCTAAGCAATCCGTTCTGAGTATTTGTATTTGGCGGTGGAACCCAAATTGAGTGTGACAGCCCATTGTTAGCTCCGTCCCTCCCTTTGAGTCTCTCTGTGTCCCAAATGGTGTCCTATTCCCTACATAGTACACAATATGGGGTATGGGGTGTCATTTGGGAATATACAGTCTCTCTCAGCCAAGTTCAGCTTACTGGCAAGATACAGGCAAACAGCTGCACTTTTAATGAAAAAAATAATGCAAAAATGAGAGAGAGAGTGAGAATATATTGTTTGTGGCCCAAATGGCACCCTATTGCCTTTGTAGTGCACTACTTTTTTGCAAAATTATAAAACAAGTTAAACAGAAATATCTAATTTCCGTAAGTATTCAGAACCTTTACTCAGTACTATATTGACTAGTCTCTGAGTACCTGCTGCTGAAAAACATCCCCACAGCATGATGCTGCCACCACAATGCTTGACCATAGGGATGGTGCCAGGTTTCCTCCAGACGTGACGTTTGGCATTCAGGCCAAAGAGTTCAATCTTTCATCAGACTGGAAAATCTTCTTTCTCATGGTCTGGGAGACCATTAGGTGCCTTTTGGCAAACTCCAAGTGGGCTGTCATGTGCCTTTTTCTGAGGAGTGGCTTCCGTCTGGCCACTCTATCGTAAAGGCCTGATTGGTAGAGTGCTGCAGAGATGTATGTCCTTCTGGAAGGTTCTCCCATCTCCACAGAGGAACTCTGGAGCTCTGTCAGAGTGACCATCGGGTTCTTGGTCACCTCCTTTACCAAGGCCCTTCTCCTCCGATTGTTCAGCTTGGCCGGGCGGCCAGCTCTAGGAAGAGTCTTGGTGGTTCCAAACTTCTTCCATTTAAGAATGATGGAGGCCACTGTGTTCTTGGGGATATTCAATGCTGCATAATTGTTTTGTTACCCTTCCCTAGATCTGTGCCTCAACACAATCCTGTCTCAGAGCTCTACGGACAATTCCTTCAACCTCATGGCTTGGCTTATGCTCAGATAAGCACTGTCAACTGTGGGACCTTGTATAGACAGGTGTGTGCCTTTCTAAATCATGTCCAATCAGTTTAATTTACCACTCCAATCAAGTTGTAGAAACATCTCAAAGATGATAAATCGGAACAGGATGCACCTGAGCTCAATTTCGAATTTCGAGTTTTATTGCAAAGGGTCTGAATGTAAGTAAGATATTTGCTTTTTATTTGTAATATATTTGCTAAAATTTCTAAAAACCTATTTCCGCTTTGTCAATATGGGGTATTGTGTGTAGATTGATGAGGAATTTGTTATATTTTATACATTTTGGAATAAGGCTGTAAGGGGGTTCTGAATACTTTCCAAATGCACTGTATAGTGAATTATAAAGGAAATAGGGTGCCATTTGGGAGACATACAATATATTAGCCTTGCTTGTTGCTCTGATCTCTCTCTCGACACAATTACCCTTCAGTGTCCCGACAGTGTCATATCTTCAATCATAAGCTGACTTCAGTCTATGACAAGTTTCATGTATGTCATTATCATGAAAACCTTAAGAGTGCCTTATGCCAGACCTTTTGTGTTTCTCCTCTATGGCATTCACAATATAGACCAACATAATTCTCGAGACTTATACATGGTTCTAAGAACCTTGAACTCAGATAGGAGCAGTTAGTGTCAGGAGGAAAGCTACAACACACAGCCAAAGATAGAGAAGATAGAGCTAGCTGTTTGAAGATAAACAACAACAGTTTGGAGGATTTATACAGTGTAGGGTAATTTACTTTACATGTATAATGGTACTTGGTCTTTTGGTTGTAAGCCAGCTGTGAACACAGTTGGATTTTCCTTGGGCTATTGGAAGCAGACAAACTTTTGTAGGAACACAACAGATTTTTTTTTTTTTGGGGGGGGGGGGTCAGAAGGAATATTATAAATTGTAAAGCTATTTTGTTTTAAAATGTATTCCCATTAAATGCATTAGACTCATATGATCAAACAAATATTTTATTGAATTGTTTAAAATACAGGTTTTTCAATGTAAAGGGAAAGGGGAACAATGTCACTGGTATCACTAAGCTGCTAACATTATCACTTTCTCTACTGTCCCTATCCCTTTACTGGATTCAAACCAGAGGTCCTCTGATCGCAAGCACACGTGACCACCTGCTTTACAATGTACCAACCAGTGTCACCACTGAAAAGGATCCGATTCAATGGCATCAGTGGCGACATTTCAAGCTGTGAGAGAGTTTATCCAGTCCAATCTCAATCTGTTACACCAACACCTGTCCAAATGCTTTACATTCTAACCAGCAATAGCAGATGGTGACAAAAGGGGACATTTTCCTTGTGCATAACAACCGATGAAGTGAAAAAGTGTTACACAAAATAAAGTTTAAAGGCTAGAAGAAATAGTACATTATCCAAGGTGAGTTACGAATTCTAGAGGTAGCAACTGCATCATGTTGCAATTGTTTAACATTGAAAAGCATTTTTGCGTTGCTCTTTTCTCAACTCTGTTAATCGCCTCATCACAAGACATTGTAAGTGTAAAGTTACAACATAAAACAAGCTGCAGAGTATTGAGCTAAGAAGTATTTTTTAATAACAAAAAACTAAAATATCTTAAAATTAAAAAATTAAAAAATAAATAAATATATTTATATATATATATACAGTGCCGTGCGAAAGTATTCGGCCCCCTTGAACTTTGTGACCTTTTGCCACATTTCAGGCTTCAAACATAAAGATATAAAACTGTATTTTTTTTGTGAAGAATCAACAACAACTGGGACACAATCATGAAGTGGAACGACATTTATTGGATATTTCAAACTTTTTTAACAAATCAAAAACTGAAAAATTGGGCGTGCAAAATGATTCAGCCCCTTTACTTTCAGTGCAGCAAACTCTCTCCAGAAGTTCAGTGAGGATCTCTGAATGATCCAATGTTGACCTAAATGACTAATGAGGATAAATACAATCCACCTGTGTGTAATCAATTCTCTGTATAAATGCACCTGCACTGTGATAGTCTCAGAGGTCCGTTAAAAGCGCAGAGAGCATCATGAAGAACAAGGAACACACCAGGCAGGTCCGAGATACTGTTGTGAAGAAGTTTAAAGCCGGATTTGGATACAAAAATATTTCCCAAGCTTTAAACATCCCAAGGAGCACTGTGCAAGCGATAATATTGAAAAGGAAGGAGTATCAGACCACTGCAAATCTACCAAGACCTGGCCATCCCTCTAAACTTTCAGCTCATACAAGGAGAAGACTGATCAGTGATGCAGCCAAGAGGCCCATGATCACTCTGGATGAACTTCAGAGATCTACAGCTGAGGTGGGAGACTCTGTCCATAGGACAACAATCAGTCGTATATTGCACAAATCTGGCCTTTATGGAAGAGTGGCAAGAAAGCCATTTCTTAAAGATATCCATAAAAAGTGTCGTTTAAAGTTTGCCACAAGCCACCTGGGAGACACACCAAACATGTGGAAGAAGGTGCTCTGGTCAGATGAAACCAAAATTGAACTTTTTGGCAACAATGCAAAACGTTATGTTTGGCATAAAAGCAACACAGCTCATCACCCTGAACACACCATACCCACTGTCAAACATGGTGGTGGCAGCATAATGGTTTGGGCCTTCTTTTCTTCAGCAGGGACAGGGAAGATAGTTAAAATTGATGGGAAGATGGATGTAGCCAAATACAGGACCATTCTGGAAGAAAACCTGATGGAGTCTGCAAAAGACCTGAGATTGGGACGGAGATTTGTCTTCCAACAAGACAATGATCCAAAACATAAAGCAAAATCTACAATGGAATGGTTCAAAAATAAACATATCCAGGTGTTAGAATGGCCAAGTCAAAGTCCAGACCTGAATCCAATCGAGAATCTGTGGAAAGAACTGAAAACTGCTGTTCACAAATGCTCTCCATCCAACCTCACTGAGCTCGAGCTGTTTTGCAAGGAGGAATGGGAAAAAATGTCAGTCTCTCGATGTGCAAAACTGATAGAGACATACCCCAAGCGACTTACAGCTGTAATCGCAGCAAAAGGTGGCGCTACAAAGTATTAACTTAAGGGGGCTGAATAATGTTGCACGCCCAATTTTTCAGTTTTTGATTTGTTAAAAAAGTTTGAAATATCCAATAAATGTCGTTCCACTTCATGATTGTGTCCCACTTGTTATTGATTCTTCACAAAAAAATACAGTTTTATATCTTTATGTTTGAAGCCTGAAATGTGGCAAAAGGTCACCAAGTTCAAGGGGGCCGAATACTTTCGCAAGGCACTGTATTTATATACTGCTCAAAAAAATAAAGGGAACACTTAAACAACACAATGTAACTCCAAGTCAATCACACTTCTGTGAAATCAAACTGTCCACTTAGGAAGCAACACTGATTGACAATAAATAAACATGCTGTTGTGCAAATGGAATAGACAACAGGTGGAAATTATAGGCAACTAGCAAGACACCCCCAATAAAGGAGTGGTTCTGCAGGTGGTAACCTCAGACCACTTCTCAGTTCCTATGCTTCCTGGCTGATGTTTTGGTCACTTTTGAATGCTGGCAATGCTTTCACGCTAGTGGTAGCATGAGACGGAGTCTACAACCCACACAAGTGGCTCAGGTAGTGCAGCTCATCCAGGATGGAACATCAATGCGAGCCTTGGCAAGAAGGTTTGCTGTGTCTGTCAGCGTAGTGTCCAGAGCATGGAGGCGCTACCAGGAGACAGGCCAGTACATCAGGAGACGTGGAGGAGGCCCTAGGAGGGCAACAACCCAGCAGCAGGACCACTACCTCCGCCTTTGTGCAAGGAGGAGCAGGTGGAGCACTGCCAGAGCCCTGCAAAATGACCTTCAGCAGGCCACAAATGTGCATGTGTCTGCTCAAACGGTCAGAAACAGACTCCATGAGGGTGGTATGAGGGCCCGACGTCCACAGTTGGGGGTTGTGCTTACAGCCCAACACCGTGCAGGACGTTTGGCATTTGCCAGAGAACACCAACATTGGCAAATTCGCCACTGGCGCCCTGTGCTCTTCACAGATGAAAGCAGGTTCACACTGAGCACGTGACAGACGTGACGAGTCTGGAGACGCGGTGGAGAACGTTCTGCTGCCTGCAACATCCTCCAGCATGACCGATTTGGCGGTGGGTCAGTCATGGTGTGGGGTGGCATTTCTTTGTGGGGCCGCACAGCCCTCCATGTGCTCGCCAGAGGTAGCCTGACTGCCATTAGGTACCGAGATGAGATCCTCACACCCCTGTGAGACCATATGCTGGTGCGGTTGGCCCTGGGTTCCTCCTAATGCAAGAATGCTAGACCTCATGTGGCTGGAGTGTGTCAGCAGTTCCTGCAAGTGGAAGGCATTGATGCTATGGACTGGCCCGCCCGTTCCCCAGACCTGAATCCTATTGAGCACATCTGGGACATCATGTCTCGCTCCATGCACCAACGCTATGTTGCACCACAGACTGTCCAGGAGTTGGCGGATGCTTTAGTCCAGGTCTGGGAGGAGATCCCTCAGGAGACCATCCGCCGCCTCATCAGGAGCATGCCCAGATATTGTAGGGAGGTCATACAGGCACGTGGAGGCCACACACACTACTGAGCCTCATTTTGACTTGTTTTAAGGACATTACATCAAAGTTGGATCAGCCTGTAGTGTGGTTTTCCACTTAATTTTGAGTGTCACTCCAAATCCAGACCTCCATGGGTTGATAAATTTCATTTCCATTGATCATTTTTGTGTGATTTTGTTGTCAACACATTCAACTATGTAAAGAAAAAAGTATTTAATAAGAATATTTCATTCATTCAGATCTAGGATGTGTTATTTTAGTGTTCCCTTTATTTTTTTTAGCAGTGTATATACAGTTGAAGTCATAAGTTTACATACATACACCTTAGCCAAATACATTTAAACACAGTTTTCACAACTACTGACTTTTAATCCTATTAAAAATTCCTTGTCTTCGGTCAGGTAGGATCACCACTTCATTTTAAAAATGTGAAATGTCAGAATAATAGAGATAATTATTTCTTTCAGCTTTTATTTCTTTCATCACATTCCCAGTAGGTCAAAAGTTTACATACACTCAATTAGTATTTGCTAGCATTGCCTTTAAATTGATTAACCTGGGTCAAACTTTTCGGGTAGCCTTCCACAAGCTTCCCACAATAATTTGGGTGAATTTTTGGTCCATTCCTCCTGACAGAGCTGGTGTAAATGAGTCAGGTCTGTAGGCCTCCATGCTCGCAAACACTTTTTTAGTTCTACCCACAAATTGTCTATGGGATTGAGGTCAGGGCTTTGTGACGGCCACTCCAATACCTTGACTTTGTTGTCCTTAAGCCATTTTGCCACAGCTTTGGAAATACGCTTGGGAACATTGTCCATTTGGAACACCCATTTGTGACCAAGCTTTAACTTCTTGACTGATGTCTTGAGATGTTGCTTCAATATATCCACATCATTTTCTTTCCTCATGATGCCATCTATTTTGTGAAGTGCACCAGTCCCTCCTGCAGCAAAGCACCCATCCAACATGATGCTGCCATCCCCTTGTTTCACGGTTGGGATGGTGTTCTTCAGCTTGCAAGCCTCCTCCATTTTCCTCCAAACATAACGATGGTTATTATGACCAAACAGTTCTATTTTTGTTTCATCAGATCTGAGCACATTTCTCCAAAAAGTACGATTTTTGTCCCTGTGTGTAGTTTCACACTGTAGTCTGGCTTTTTTATGGCGGTTTTGGAGCAGTGGCTTCTTCCTTGGTGAGCGGCCTTTCAGGTTATGTTGATATAGGACTCATTTTACTGTGGATATAGATACTTTTGTACCTGTTTCTCCTTCACACAGCTTTGATTTGCACTTTTCGCGCCAAAGTACGTTCATCTCTAGGAGACAGAACGGGGTATGATGGCTGCGTGGTCCCATGGTGTTTATACTTGCATACTATTGTTTGTACAGATGCACGTGGTACCTTCAGGCATTTAGAAATTTCTCCCAAGATTGAACCAGACTTGTGGAGGTCTACAATTGTTTTTATGAGGTCTTGGCTGATTTGTGGGTTTTGTTTGTCCACCTGCCTCTTGAAGTTCTCATTGGGATTAAGGTCTGGGGAGTTTCCTGGCCATGGACCCAAAATATCAATGTTTTCTTCCCCGAGCCACTTAGTTATCACTTTTGCCTTATGGCAAGGTAATCCATCATGCTGTAAAATGTATTGTTCATCACCAAACTGGTCCTGGATGGTTGGGAGAAGTTGCTCTCAGAGGATGTGTTGGTACCATTCTTTATTCATGGCTGTGTTCTTAGGCAAAATTGTGAGTGAGCCCACTCCCTTGGCTGAGAAGAAACCCCACACATGAATGGTCTCAGGATGCTTTACTGTTGGCATGACACAGGACTGATTGTAGTGCTCACCTTGTCTTCTCCGGATAAGCTTTTTTCCGGATGCCCCAAACAATCGGAAAGGGGATTCATCAGAGAAAATTACTTTACCTCAGTCCGCAGCAGTCCAATCCCTGTACCTTTTGCAGAACATCAGTCTGTCCCTGATGTTTTTCCTGGAGTGAAGTGGCTTCTTTGCTGCCCTTCTTGAAACCAGGCCATCCTCAAAGTATTCGCATCCTCACTGTGCGTGCAGATGCACTCACACCTGCCTGCTGTCTCTCCTGAGCAAGCTCTGTACTGTTGGTGCCCCGATCCCGCAGCTGAATCAACTTTAGGATACGGTTGCTGGACTTTCTTTGGCGCCCTGAATCCTTCTTCAAAACAATTGAACCGCTCCCCTTGAAGTTCTTGATGATCCGATAAATGGTTGATTGAGGTACAATCTTACTGGCAGCAATATCCTTGCCTGTGAAGCTCTTTTTGTGCAAAGCAATGATGACGGCACGTGTTTCCTTGCAGGTAACCATGTTTGACAGAGGAAGAACAATGATTCCAAGCATAACAGACCACTTTCCTTTTGGAAGCTTCAAAAGGAGGGTGGTCTGTTATTCGAACTCAATCAGTATGACAGAGTGATCTCCAGCCTTGTCCTCGTTAACACTCACACCTGTGTTAACGAGAGAATCACTGACATGATGTCAGCTGGTCCTTTTGTGGCAGGGCTGAAATGCATTGGAAATGTTTATTTGGGATTCAGTTTATTTTCATGGCAAAGAGGGACGGTGCAATTAATTGCAATTCATCTGATCACTCTTCATAACATTCTGGAGTATATGCAAATTTCCATCATACAAACTGAGGCAGCAGACTTTGTGAAAATTTGTATTTGTGTCATTCTCAAACCTTTTGGCCACTACTGTACACACAGCACTAGTCAAAGGTTTGGACACACCTACTCATTCAAAGGTTTTGTAGAATAGTAGTGATGACATCAAAACTATGAAATAACACATACGGAATCATGTAGTATCCAAAAAAGTGTTAAGACCTGAAGGTTAGTCTAGCCAGAAAATGTCAAGAACTTTTAAGGTTTCTTCAAGTGAAGTCGCAGAAACTATCAAGCACTATGATGAAACTAGCTCTCAATAAGAATCTGTTCTTAACTGACTTGCCCAGTTAAATAACGGTTAAATAAAAAACAAAATAAAGAGCTTCACAGAGTTCAAGTAACAGACATGTTTCAACGTCAACTGTTCAGAGGAGACTTTGTGAATCAGGCCTTCATGGTCAAATTTCTGCTAAGGAACCACTACTAAAAGACACCAATAATAAGAAGAGACTTGCTTGGGCCAAGAAACAAAAGCAATAGACATTAGATGGGTAGAAATCTGTCCTTTGGACTAATGAGTGAAAATTTGAGATTTTTGGTTCCAACCACTGTGTCTTTGTAAGACGCAGAGTAGGTGAACGGATGATCTCCGCATGTGTGGTTCCCACCATGAAGCATGGAGGAGGAGATGTGATGGTGTTGGGTGCTTTGCTGGTGACACTGTCAGTGATTTATATAGAATTCAAGGCACACTTAACCAGCATGGCTACCACATCGATACGCCATCCCATCTGGATTGCGCTTTGTGGGACTATCATTTGTTTTTCAACAGGACAATGACCAAACACACCTCCAGGCTGTGTAAGGGCTATTTGACCAAGAAGTACAGTGATGAAGTGCTGCATCAGATGACCTGGCCTCCACAATCACCCAAACTCAACCCAATTGAGATACTTTGAAGAATCAAAAATATATTTTGTATTTGTTTAACAATATTTGGGTTACTATATGATTCCATATGTTTCATTTCATAGTTTTGATGTCTTCACTATCATTCCACAATGTAGAAAAAGTAAAAAGAATATTACAAATTTAATCAGTGTCCAAACTTTTGACTGGTACTGTATATACCAAATAATATATGGGGAATTGGAAATTACATTGTTAGAAACCACATTCTATCTACAATATTTACTGTATATACCAAAAAAATATATGGGGTAATGGAGATTACATTGATATCTGCAGTATTTAAGCAGATCTACCCAGCTCCCCACAAAAAAAGTTAATGTTTTTTTTTTTCACCGTTCAGTGCTGTTTTATGAGTGGAAAATGTTTAAACAAAAAATATCTTGCAATGTTTTAAAATATCGCTTTGCTCTGTAATTGTTCAACTTAGCACTTTTAGCAGTGAGCCTGCCTTCCCTGCGATGACATGATTTAAAGCTAGGGATGATTGCTGATGGTTGTTGCTTCCCAAGAGGAAATAAAACGACTTGATCCAAATTGCCTCAAAAAACTATTCAGATGAGTGATTGACAGTGGGGCCAATTCATCAAAATGAGATAGTCTCAGATATATGACACTGAGAAAACATTGGAAAATAGACAGACATTCACACACTCGCACACAGACACAAACAATCACAAAAGCAGCAAAGTGGAAAAAAAAAATAATTCAATAGCCGTTAACGTTACATTGTAACTTTATAGAAATTCTGAGGCGAATGATTTGTTGCGAGAGTGGTTGTGCAGAAGCAAAATAAGGAAGGGAGGGAGTAGCAGGTGTATGAGCATGTGTGGAGCCCTACTCTCTCTCTCTCTCTCTCTCTCTCACTCCTCTCCTCTCCTCTCCTCTCCTCTCCTCTCCTCTCCTCTCCTCCTTCCTTCACGTCTGTGGCCATTAGCGAGGCGGCCGTTGAGGCTGGCGTGTTTTGACAGATGCTCTCTCTGTCCAAATGCATCTCAGAGGACGTTATGGTGCTTGTCACGCTCCTCCTCCTTCCTGTCTTGTCCCGCTCTTGTTTTATTTTCTCTTTCGCTCTCTCTCTCTTTCTCTTGCTCTCTCTCTCTCTGAGCTTGCATGCATTACTCTCAGGGTTTCTCATGCCATGGCACAAACAAGCACAATGCCATGGAATAAACACACACACACCAGACGTTAGGAGGATGGGAGACCCACGGTACAGACATGGACGGCATGGAGTCTACAAAGCGTGTTTCAAAAATCATCAAGACAAATCATTTTTACCTAAAACATTTAATAAAGTCTTATGGGTAATGGGAATGAGGGGGCTACTTACACAGTGTAGGGAAGGGATCACAGCAGTGATTGAATGAGGGTGTAAGGCATGAGTTGAGGTGTTCAGAGGCTTGAATCCCATGCAGGACAGGGATTGAGGTGTTCAGAGGCTTCACTGCAGGTCACACAGAACCCAAACTGGCTACGCGTGTGCGCCATCGTGCATTAATTTATTTTGTCCCCCCACACCAATCCCGATCACGATACGACACATGTTTTAAAATGTCAAAACAAACTCTGAACCAATTACATTAATTTGGGGACAGGTCGAAAAACATGAAACATTTATGGCAATTTAGCTAGATAGCTTGCACTTGCTAGCTAATTTGTCCTGGGATATAAACATTGAGTTTTTATTTTCCCTGAAATGTACAAGGTCCTCTACTCCGACAGTTAATCCACACATAAAACGGTCAACCGAATCGTTTCTAGTCATCTCTCCTCCTTCTAGGCTTTTTCTTCTCTTGACTTTATATTGCGATTGGCAACTTTCATAAATTTGGTGCATTACCGCGGTGCGAGCGTGTAGTCAGCCTGTCATGCTCATCATAGATGGATGGTGTTGGAGAAGAGCTCAACTCTTCTACTGAGGGCAGGACAGGATCGGACTGAGAAAACAATACCACAACACAGTTAGACAGAATGAGTTAGTCCAAGCAAGGATTACAATCACATTGATGTGTAATAATTTGAAAAATGAAGGTAATGTGATTGTGTTTGTGTCTCCTCAAAAAGTTACACAACAGTATCATCGAGAGCATTTTGACTGGCTGGATCACCGCTTGGTATGTCAAATGCACTGCCCTTGACCTCAAAGCGCTACAGAGGGTGGTGCGGACAGCCCAGTACATTACTGAGGCCGAGCTCCCTGCGATCCAGGACCTCTATATCAAGTGGTGTCAGAGGAATGCCCCATAAATTGCCAAAGACTCCAGCCACCAAAGCCATAGACTGCTCACTCTGCTTCCGTCCAGAAAGAGTTACTGGAACATCGGCTCTCGGACCAACAGGCTCTGAGGCAGCTTCTACCCCAAGCCATTAGACTGCTAAATAGCCAGACAGCTAAATCGTCAATAAAATGGTATCCAAACTATCTGCCCTGGCTATATCTTGCACTGACCCTAGCCACACTCACTAGACAATATACAATACCAGTCAAAAGTTTGGACACACCTACTCATTCAAGGGTTTCTCTTTATTTTACTATTTTCTACTTTGCAGAAAAATTGTGAAAAACATCCAATCTATGAAGTAACACATATGGAATCATGTAGTAACCAAAAAAGCATTAAATAAGTCAAAATATATTATCTATTTGAGATTCTTCAAAGTAGACACTTTTTGCCTTGATGACAGCTTTGCACACTCTTGGCATTCTCTCAACCAGCTTCACCCAGAATGCTTTTCCAACAGTCTTGAAGGAGTTCCCACATATGCTGAGCACTTGCTGGCTTGCTTTCCCTTCACTCTTTGGTCTAATTCATCCCAAACCATCTCAATTGGGTTGAGGTTGGGGCATTCTGGAGGCCAGGTCATCTGATGCAGCACTCCATCACTCTCCTTTTTAATCAAATAGCCCTTGCACATCCTGGAGGTGTGTTAGGTCATTGTCCTGTTGAAAAACAAATGATAGTACCACTAAGTGCAAACAACAGAGGAATGCATATCTCTGAAGAATGCTGTGGTAGCCATGCTGGTTAAGTGTGCCTTGAATTCTAAATAAATCATCTCAACATCAACTTGAGTGTCACCAGCAAAGCACCCCCACACCATCACACCACCTCCTCCATGCCTCACGGAGGGAACCGGGAATCTGTTCACCTACTCTGCATCTCCCAAAAATCTCAAATTTGCACTCATCAGACCAAAGGACAGTTTTCCATTGGTCTAATGTCCATTGCTCATATTTATTGACCCAAGCAAGTCTCTTCTTATTATTGGTGTCCTTTAGTATTGGTTTCTTGGTGTTGAGATGTGTCTGTTACTTGAACTGTGAAGCATTTATTTAGGCTGCAAGTTGAGGTGCAGTTATTAACTTATCCTCTGCAGCAGAGGTAACTCTGGGTCTTCCTTTCCTGTGGTGGTCCTCATGAGAGCCAGTTTCATCATAGAGATTGATGGTTTTTGCGATTGCACTTGAAGAAACTTCTTGAAATTTTCCGGATTGACTGACCTTCGTGTCTTTAAAGTATTGATGGACTATCGTTTGTCATTTCTTATTTGAGCTGTTCTTGCCATAATATGGACTTGGTCTTTTACCAAGTAGGGCTATATTCTGTATACCACCCCTACCTTGTCACAACACAACTGATTGGCTAAATAAAACGCATTAAGAAATTAACTTTTAACAAGGCACACTTGTTAATTGAAATGCATTGCAGCTCATGAAGCTGGTTGAGAGAATGAGATAAATAAATAAAAGGGTTTGTCCAAGCTTTTGACTGGTACAGTATATAGTCACTTTACCCTGCCTTCGTTTACGTACAGTATCTACCCTTAAATACTGTACCTCTTACCTCTGCACATTCAACTGGTAATGGTTCTCCCTATATATAGCTCCATTCTTGCATATTTTATTTGATTCCTTGTGTTACTATTTTAGTTGTATTAATATTTTTAAGCTTTGCATCATTGGAAAGGGCTCGTAAGCAAGCATTTCACAGTAAAGTCTGCATCAATTGTATTCGGCGCATGTGACAAATAAAATGTTATTTGATTTGTATTTGACTCTACAGACAGTAATAAGAGAACATTGACAGGGCTACTTACAGTGCTTGAAATGGAGATATTCAATGTGCCAGTGGATAAGAGGATACATTAGACATGGCTTCAGTTCACATCAGGTTGAGAGCGGTCATCCCCTCTTAATCAGGGCACAGGAGGGGATTTAGATGTAAATACAAATAGTAGATTCATTCTATTACAGTAGCGCCATCAGAGGTTTGGGCAATATCCCTGAAGTTAAACTCAGACATCTCAGAATTCACAAAGTCAAACACAGACTACACATCTCACCCACTTGATACGTCAAAGTAGCCCAAGAAACATTCCTGAATAAATCCCTGATCATCCACATACCTGACGTTAACTGACAACTGTGAGCGACAGCTGATGTCTGTGGTTTCATCCATTTCCCATGCGAAAGAATGTGCTGCGTCAACGTCTATTTTAATCTAATTTTAATTGATGATGCGATGGAAGCTCTCAAATCACTCTGAAATGATGATCACAGAGAAGGCAGTAGAAACTTCCATATGCATAGAAAGGAAAGCATTGTAACGTGCAATTACCTCTGGAAGCCCTTGTTAGTGAAACGTTCCCTCTCATCGTGCCTCCTAAAAGCAAACAAAGCCAATTTACATGCCCAAAAAGGCAGCACTGTAGATAAGCTGCTTAAGAACATCTCTGTTTTTCATGACCTTCTCATTGTGTTGCGCATTTTGAATACGTAGACCTTCATCCATTACATGATCAATGCAGCTTCTTTCCAGAAGCTTGAATCTGATATGAGTAGTGAAAGGGGATCTTCAACAAAAATACACTACATTGTCGTTAGCGTTAGCTATCCATTCTGGCAGAAAAACTGCTCTCTGGTTAGTTACTTGCTTGTAAAGTTAGCAAGGCAAATTAAAATAAATTACACTAACTCGATACAAAAATAAAGTTCTAAAAGCAAGAAAACATATCATCTACCTCCTCCATTTCCTGTACTTTGAAGAAACGAGTTTGAAGAATTGAACAATATCCCTAAAAGGCGATCACTATTCACGATCTCAATCTCTCCAACAATGTCACCAACTCACCAAGCTTCTAAATCACACATGCGTAGTACTAGGTTAATTCTCTGATCCTTTGATTAGATGGACAACGTCAGTTCATACTGCAAAAGATTTCATTGGTTCCTCTGGAAGTCAATTATAATGTAGGCCTATGGAAGGGGTGAGGAGCACAAGCCTCTTAGGTTTTGTATTGAAGTCAATAAGAGAATGTAAATTCCATACTCCTCTCGTCCCCTCCCTCACCTCCCTTCCCTCTGACCATCTCCTCCAATTGGTTCTGAGAAAGAGGCGAGGAGAGAGGACGCGAGGAGTCTGCAATTGAGATTCTCCCACTGTTGAGACTACTGTAGTCCATTGCAAAACAGTGGGTTTAAACAGGCATTTGGTGATATGTGAATATACTGTAATTAGTTTAGTTTTATCTAAAAGGGATAATTTAGAAATAGTTTCATTATTTTGTATTTTTCTGAAATTCACTGAGTAGGATGGTCCTCCCCTTCCCCCTCTGAGAAGCTTTCACTGACACACACACACGCACACACAGTTAAAGTTCAGAACAGTTGACCTGTTTGCATGTGTCCTCACACGCCACTGAGGAGCAAATGACAGGTCAGGATTCACATGCTCTGCTCAATGCAGATGCCTTAGAGGGACACGCCAGCGTAGAGGGACCTGAGCACAGAGTATGTCTGGAGGTCACCCCAGGTGTCTGTCACAACTGATACATCATGGAGACGCTAACTTACC
Source organism: Oncorhynchus mykiss (assembly GCF_057628025.1). NCBI lineage: Eukaryota > Metazoa > Chordata > Actinopteri > Salmoniformes > Salmonidae > Oncorhynchus > Oncorhynchus mykiss. The sequence goes on along the minus strand of NC_143028.1, from coordinate 61,129,710 downwards.
TGGACACAATGGGGCCAACTGTAGAAGGTTATGTAGTTCACATACCATGATGTCATGCCTTGTGAGGACATAAGATGGATATGACCTACTCCCAGATCTTTATAAATTGAGATGATGGAATTGTTGGATAAGTAGATCCTCTTAATGTTTGACTTTTCAACTGTTTTTGTATTCCAGTTGAAATCATGCCCTAACTAACTTATCAACATCATGTTGTCAAAGTAGCTAATACTTGTAGTAATTCATCAAAGTATTGTTCAATTATGTTTCCTGTTGCAAGATTTAGGCCAGGATTCAATCTTATTGCGGGTTGTCAGCAATGCAGCTTTTAAAGGCACTATTACCGCATTCGCAGCTAATACATTCACAGTAAAATGCTGCAGATGTCAGCTCAATCTAAATAGAATCCTGTACACAGAAGGTTACCAACTTAGTATTGACGTTATGCCACAGACAGCAATAACATTGGTATGTAATCACACTGAAATTGTAGTCTTGGGACACATTGGTACATCGGAATTACGACTTATACCTGTTTGCTGCATTACTGCAATACGCAGATTTCCTAATACGCCTCCATCACATACAACACCAAGGTTGTAATTCTGTACTTATACATGACCACGACTCTTGCATAAATCATGCATGCATATGTTTAAAAAGGTTGGAGTTACGTACACGTATCTCAATATAGAACTTGACCCTGAAGGAACAAACCCTTTTCCTGTGAAGTTTGACAGGAGTACGAATAACCCTTAATCCTCACCCCTCACCCTCTACGCTCACCACCCCTTCACACCCCTTCCCATGGCCCTCCTGCATGGTACATGCCAGGCTAAGGTCACCTTGCCCTGGGTTTGAGCACCAGAGAGCCCCCCCGACACACATTCACCATCTCCACCACTACAGACCACCCTGCCCTCCTCCTGTGTGGTCTCACTGGGGTGACGAGAGAGCAAGAGAGATGGATAGAAGGGCAGAGTGAGTGAATTAATGAGTGATAGGGGAAAGAGATAGAGAAAAAGGGAGAGTGTATGTGTGTGTGCGAGGGGCAGAGAGAGTAAGCGAGAGTTGGCTGGGCTTCAGAAGAGCTGAATCACACCGTCTGGACGACCGTTGGACGGACGGGGCCTGTCCAGGGGCGCAGAGGGTCCTTTACACCTCAACACACACTCATACCCACCCCTCCTTATACTCATCTGTATCTCCAGTCTACACACTCCTGTACATATCCAGTCCACACACTCTTCAATATCTCCGGTCACACACTCCTCAATATCTCCAGTTCACACACTCCTCTATATCTCCAGTCCACACACTCCTCTATATCTCCAGTCCACACACTCCTCTATATCTCCAGTCCACATACTTCTCTATATCTCCAGTCTACACACTCCTGTATATATCTCCAGTCCACATACTTCTCTATATCTCCAGTCCACACACTCCTCAATATCTCCAGTCCACACACTCCGCAATATCTCCAGTCCACACACTCCGCTATATCTCCAGTGAACACACCCCTCTATATCTCCAGTCCACACACCCCTCTATATCTCCAGTCCACACACCCCTCTATCTCCAGTCCACACACTCCTCTATCTCCAGTCCACACACTCCTCTATCTCCAGTCCACACACTCCTCTATATCTCCAGTCCACACACTCCTCTATATCTCCAGTCCACACACTCCTCTATATCTCCAGTCCACACACTCCGCAATATCTCCAGTCCACACACTCCGCAATATCTCCAGTCCACACACTCCGCAATATCTCCAGTCCACACACTCCTCTATATCTCCAGTCCACACACTCCGCAATATCTCCAGTCCACACACTCCGCAATATCTCCAGTCCGCACACTCCTTTCTATCTCCAGTCCACACACTCCGCAATATCTCCAGTCCACACACTCCGCAATATCTCCAGTCCACACACTCCTCTATATCTCCAGTCCACACACTCCTCTCTATCTCCAGTCCACACACTCCTTTCTATCTCCAGTCCACACACTCCTTTCTATCTCCAGTCCACACACTCCTCTATATCTCCAGCCTCCAAATGTCACTAGAGACAGTTTAAGGTCTGCCAAGACATCAGAGAATTGGACATTGAGAGATAGAGAGAGAGAAAGTTGCAGGAAAGATGAGTGGGTGTGAATAAAAAGAAAGATGGGAGGAAAAGTTTTCCACAGTTAAGTACATTTTCTTCTCTGCCATAGAAGTGGCTGTTAGATTGGGAGGGTGGTGGGGAGGGGAAGGGTGTGGTGGGAAGGGGAGGGACAAAAAGAAAAGGTTGAGGTCAACTTCATCTCTCTGTTCATATTCCAACTACATCTCGGTTCAATCTGGTTCCAATTCCGACTCGGACCGCCGAGAAAGTTCCATTCAAATTCCAAAAACCAATTGTGAACTCCATTTCCGTTTGAAACAGCTGACCACCAATAGCTCTCTAGGTCAGACTAGATCAAACGTGTAGACACCACATCAATGCATTGTTTGTGAAAGACTTAGCACTGTGAAAATAAATAAGACCTTTTCAAAGATTTCCTATATGAACTCCATCTGTCAGTTACAATATAGTTATGCTGTCTATCACTGTGTTCAGAAGCATTTAATATCAAACCCACCTCCAAGAAGATCATTGTGAACAGGTCTCAGATTGGGTACAATGACACGTATATGAATTCCTTATTTTTGTCTTCTCTTCTTTTTACCGAAGGGCCTTTTTACCCAGCATGCTCTGCTCCGATGGGTTACTTAAGCCCTGTTCAAATCTCTGCACTCCCCCCTAGGAGGAGAATATGGGAAAAAATATATATTTGAAATGGGAGTGAGGAAAGAGGGAAAGAGCCGGAGGATAAGGTGGAGATAAGGGATAAAGGGCAGGCAGAGTGGTGGAATGATATTCACATTATGTAACTCAGCTTTGGAATGATTTAGACAATTCTGCCACTGACATGAACATCATTTCTCATTACCTGAGCTCAGCGTGTGCCCAGTGCCTGCTCGTCCCACGAGTCATCTCACACTCGTCTCTCTGAGAGGGGAGAAAAAAAAAGGTGATGAACAGCCAAATACACATTATCGCACGCACTCACACACACACACACACACACACACACACAGAGATTGTTCACGCATACAAGTCACATACAAGGGTGTACTCATATATACGTACAGTACCAGTCAATAGTTAGGACACACCTACTCATTAAAGGTTTTTCTCATTAAAATGTTTCTCTACATTGTAGAATAATAGTGAAAACGTCAACACTATGAAATAACACATTTGGAATCATGTAGTAACCAAAAAAGTGTTAAAAACCTCTTGGTGTTGGGGGGCAGTATTTTGATTTTTGGGAAAAAAAACTTTCCCGTTTTGAACGGGATAGTTTGTCAGGAAAAGATGCTAGAATATGCATATAATTGGATAGAAAACACTCTAACGTTTCCAAAACTGTAAAGATATTGTCTGTGAGTATAACAGAACTGATGTTGTAGGCGAAAGCCTGAGAAAAATCCAATCCGGAAGTGCCCCAGGTTTTGAAAGCGCTGCGTTCCAATGACTCCCTATTCAGCTGTGAATGTACCATCAACGAGCTTACGCTTTCTACGTATTCCCCAAGGTGTCTACAGCATTGTGACGTAGTTTTACGCATTTCTGTTGAAGAATAGCCGTAGGCGGCCACATTGCGTAAGTGGTCACATGGTGGCTCCGAGAGAGATTCTCGCGTAAAATACAGAGGTAGCCATTACTCCAATCGGTCCTAGTGAAAAACGAATTGTCCCGACGGATATATTATCGAATAAATATTAGAAAAACACCTTGAGGATGGATTCTAAACAACGTTTAACATGTTTCTGTCGATATTATGGAGCTAATTTGGAATATTTTTCGGCGTTGTGGTGACTGCAATTTCCGGGTGATTTCTCAGCCAAACGTGAAGAACAAACAGAGCTATTTCGCCTACAAAAATAATATTTTGGGAAAAAATGAACTTTGGCTGTCTACCTGGGAGTCTCGTGAGTGAAAACACCCAAAGTTCATCATGGGTAAACTATTTAATTTGATTGCTTTTCTGATTTCCGTTACAAGGTTGCCTGCTGCTAGCAAGGCATAATGCTATGCTAGGCTATCGATAAACTTACACAAATGCTTGTCTAGCGTTGGCTGTAAAGCATATTTTGAAAATCTGAGATGACAGGGTGATTAACAAAATGGTAAGCTGTGTTCCAATATATTTCACTTGTGATTTTCATGAATAGGAATATTTTCTAGGAAGATTTATGTCCATTACGTTATGCTAATTAGTGTCAGATGATGACAACGGTCCCGTTTACGGGATGGGGTGTCACTACAGGTTGAACAAATGCCTTGCCGACAGCTTTGCACACTCTTGGCATTCTCTTAACAAGCATCACCCAGAATGCTTTACAAACAGTCTTGAAGGAGTTCCCACATATGCTGAGCACTTGTTGGCTGCTTTTCCTTCACTCTGCAGTCCAACTCATTCCAACCCATCTCAATTTCACCGAGCTGTCTAAACTACTGGCACACAGCTCGGACACCCATGCAAACCCCACAAGACATGCCACAAGACATGCCAGAACAGGCTATGGGAGGCACACATAGAGCATTGACATCATGGAACTCTATTCCACATCAAGTAACTGATGCAAGCAATAAAATTAGATTTAAAAAACAGATAAAAATACACCTTATGGAACAGTGGGGACTGTGAAGCAACACAAACATTGGCACAGACACATGCGCACAGACACACACACACACACACACACACACACACACACACACACACACACACACACGATAACAGACGCACTATACACACTCATACACATTGATTTAGTACTGTAGATATGTGGTAGTGGTGAAGTAGGGGCCTGAAGGCACACAGTGTGTTGTGAAATATGCAAATGTAGCAGCAGCAGCTAGTGGGGATCCATAAAAAATACAAAATATAAAATTGGGTTGAGGTCAGGTGAGAGTGGAGGCCAGGTCATCTGATGCAGCACTCCATCAATCTCATTCTTGGTCAAATAGCCCTTACACAGCCTAGAGGTTTATTGGGTCATTGTTCTGTTGAAAAATAAAGGATAGTGGGACAAAGCACAAACCAGATGGGATGGCGTATCACTGCAGAATGCTGTGGTAGCCATGCTGGTTAAGTGTGGCTTGAATTCTAAATAAATCACAGACAGTGACACCAGCAAAGCACCCCCACATCATCACACCTCCTCCTCCATGCTTCATGGTGGGAACCATACATGCAGAGATCATCCGTTCACCTACTCTGTATCTCCCAAAGACACGATGGTTAAAACCAAAAATCTCAAATTTGCACTCATCAGACCAAAAGACAGATTTCCACCCGTCTAATGTCCATTGCTCATGTTTCTTCGCCCAAGCAAGTATCTTCTTATTATTGGTGTCATTTAGTATTGGTTTCTTTGCAGCAAATTGACCATGAAGGCCTGATTCACGCAGTCTCTTCTGAACAGTTGATGTTGAGATGTCTGTTACTTGAACTCTGTGAAGCATTTATTTGGGCTGCAATTTCTGAGGCTGGTAATTCTAATGAACTTATCCCCTGCAGCAGAGGTAACTCTGGGTCTTCCTTTCCTCTGGCGGTCCTCATGAGAGCCAGTTTCTTCATAGCGCTTGTTGGTTTTCGAGACTGCACTTGAAAAAACTTTCAAAGTTATTGACATTTTCCGGATTGACTGACCTTCATCTCTTAAAGTAATTTGACTGTCATTTGTCATTGCTTATTTGAGCTGTTCTTGCCATAATATGGACTTGGTTTTCTACTTAAACACATTAACAAAGAAAGAAATTCCACAAATTAACTTTTATCAAGGCACACCTGTTAATTTAAATGCCTTCCAGGTGACTGCCTCATGAAGCTGGTTGAGAGAATGCCAAGAGTGTGCAAAGCTTTCATCAAGCCAAAGGGTGGCTACTTTGAAGAATCTCTAATATAAAACAGGCTCCACTCCTGGAAAAGCTCATTGAAATGCATTCCAAGTGACTACCTCATGAAGTTGGTTAAGAGAATGCCAAGTGTGTGCAAAGCTGTCATCAAGGCAAAGGATGACTACTTTGAAGAGTCTCAAATATAAAATATATTTAGATTTTTAAACACTTTTTTGGTTACTCCATGATTCCATATGTGTTATTTCATAGTTTGGATGTCTTCACTATTATTGTATAATGTGGAAAATAGTTTCAAAAATAAAGAAAAACTCTTGAATGAGTAGGTGTGTCCAAACATTTGACTGGAACACTACATATTGCACACATACTGTATGTTGACAAACATGTCGATAAACATCCTGGTTCCACTGTGTGTAAAACGTCAATATTTGAATTGTGTTTTTCAAAGACTACTTGAATTCATGTGCAATCCATGCTGAATCAATAACTTTACTTTGCACAGCACACACTGTGCAATACTACAATGCTTCAGACTAAGCTTAGCTTCACAACACATTTTCTGAGATGAATTCTACCAGCAAGGTATAATTAGCTTTTCCACATGCACTATAACTTATCGTATCACGTTTCAGGCACCTAGATATTCACCATTTGCTAATAGTCGAGTAAACAGATGAAGAATAATTTGGCTATGCATAATCAGAGTTGCTTAATTTCTTCCTCAATGTCTCTGTGCTCGATGGCATTTCAAGGAGACGCCGCCAGACCTCAATCTCACAACATTGCAGACTCCAGCAGCGAGATACAAATTCTGCTTTCAGATACAGCGCATTCGATAAACTTTTGCAGACACTGCACATTTTTAAATTTGAGTCATTAAGCAGACGCTCTTATCCAGAGCGACTTACAAGAGCAATTAGGGTTAAGTGCCTTGTCAAGGGCACATCAACAGATTTTTCACCTAGTTTGCTCATGGATTCCAATCAGCAAACTTTTGTTTACTGGCCCAACGTTCTTAACCGCTAGGCTACCTGAACCTTTGCTTTTGATGGACTGTGCTACTGAAGGTGGTAGTAAGGATGGATGAAGAGAAGGGGGGTGGGGGGGTTGAAACCCTCCCCCTGAAATGCATGAGATGTGCCAATTTCTCCCTGCACTGTGTGGGTGGATGATGCATGGCAGGGCATTGCTTATTAAAATAGACCTCTTTTCCCTCTAGGAAAACATAGACAATGGTGAGAACAGACAGAGAGGGAAAGAAAGAAAGAAAAGGGTGAAGAAAACATCTCACACTGAACCGGGTTCAAAGGAAAAAAACAACAAGAGTGATTTGAAATTGAGATGTGGGTGGGAGTAAATATTTTAAGGCCTGGGAATGAGGTATTTCAGAGGAAATGAACAAGGACAAGGAGCCGACAGGAAGCCTGGAATATGGCATCCATTGTAGGAAGTCCCTTAGTTAAGACGGAAGTTGTCAACTGACAACTGAGGGAGTTTCATCTGACAACTGAGACACTTCCTAATATGGATGCCGTAATAGAACTCAGTGTGAATGACAATGGTATAAGACAATGGTACAAGACAGCTGGGATGTTGGAGTGAAGGAATGTTTTGGTCTTGGAACAGAGATTTTGAAATAGTATCCGAAACAAGCTGTTCCATTTTCAAGCGTGTCTTGGAACCAGCTTAGTATACTAAGATGTTTTTAAAGGATGCAGACAGCCAATAAAATAAGATTAAGACTAATCACCTAAATACTCTGGGGTTATAAGGGCTCATTTACTGTATTCGTTTTTGAGATAGTCCTAACTTTAGATGATTATAAATATACTCATAACGTGGTGAAAATAATTCATTCCTCACATGGAATTGATGTTAGCACATGCCGTCATTGTTAATCTACCCTCACCGATGCCTAAAGTTATGCAGTCAGCAAAATGGAGCTTGGATCTCTGTCATCCAGCCCCCTCCTCCCATCCTCCTCCTCATCCCTCCATCCCAGCCCACATCCTTCCAGTGACTAAGATAAGTGACAAGACATCAGAGCCAAAGAAGTTCTTTAATGCCAGATGAGAACTCTGCGCTTGAGTGTGGGTGGATAGCTGTATGTGTGTTTGTGTTCTTGTGGTCCATGTGTGGGTGACCGTCTCTGCGTGTAAGGTTATACATCACTCCAAGCAGCATATGACATCACCATGTCAGACTCCCTTCCCCTCTCCTCTCCACCCCCCCCCCCCCCCCTCCACCCCTCTCGCTCTCACACACGGACTCTCTCTTGTTGGTGAGCTGGGTGCCAGCTCAAGTGCTAAATACTGTAGATATCCTCTGTTCCTCCACGGCCCTATTATTAAGGCCCACTATAGCATATCTGCTGAGTCATCAGGAGGCCGCAGCAAACAGGCTTGACAGAGACCATGCAGGGCAGGGAGTGTAGGGGGAGCGGGGTGGAACAGAGCGAGTTGGGGTGGAGCGGGGTAGGTAAAGGTGTGGGTGGTCAAGAGAATGGTGGGGGAGGGTGAAGAGGGGTGTTGGTGTTGGTGGGGTGGTGTTGGTAGGGTGGGGGACTGAGCAACTCCCAATTAATAACATGCATTCCCCCACCCCCCCAGGCTTCTAGAGCCATGCTGGAGGTTAATGAACTGTGATCCGCCAGGCTAAATTACGACAAGTGCTAACTTTCTTGTGAAAGTTAGCTTAAAGTGGCTTAAAGTGTTCCTGAATGGACCTGTTTTTTTACTCCTTGTAATAGGGATTTATGGGGACGTATGTTCCGGGTGGTTTGGCATTAATTATCAGTCAATTCCATGGGAAGCGTGATTAGGATAGATGCATGGAGGATTTCTCTGGGACTGGACTTGTGGTGGCTGGCAATGGTTCTGTTTGGAGATGTGTGGCGGAAATGCCTTCATAGTGCAATAATGTGTCATAAAGAATAACATATCTGAAAAGGAGCGCCATCAACTGGTGGTGGCCTCCGGAAGAGATACCTGTTAAATATAGGGACAATCATCCCGGGGCCTCTGTTAGAAGGCGTGGTAATGACCAGTAGGAGACAGCTGTACAGAACACACTTTATTGCACACACATCAAACAGGAATTAGGAGGAAACTAGTGTTAGTGGTTTCTGTAATAGAACAGAAGGGGGAATGCATTACACAACAGTAATAACAGTGATGGCTAGTAGCTACTGTATGCAGCATTGGCTAGCATTAATAGCATAGCTATATAGCATCAATGAACATGGCATAGCCTACAGCAGGTTACAGATGTTAACATAGGTTTAACATTGAAAACCGTATAAGGAAACTACTGTTAGTGTGGCTAGGCTAACAGTATTGGCTATTATAGCTGATGTAGCACACAGTATTGCAATATATACAATAGCAGCTATTAGGTGTTAGCAATGGTCAAGTCTCACATTACCATACCTCCAAAATATATATATATATATATTTTTTCACGTGCACTGAAAATACAACAAACCTTACAGTGAAAGGCTTACTTACAAGCCCTTAACTAACAATGCAGTTTTAAGAAAATTAAGTGTAAAGTAAAACAATTAAAATAAAATGAACAAATAATTAAACAGCAGCAGTAAAATAACAATAACAAGGCAATATAGAGGGGTACCGGTACAGAGTCAATGTGCGGGGGTACCTGTTAGTCGAGGTAATTGTAGGTAGAGTAAAAGTGACTATGCATAGATAATAAACAGAGAGTAGCAGCAGCATTATAGAGGGGTCTGGGTAGCCTTTTGATTAGCTGTTCATTAGTCTTATGGCTTGGGTGTAGAAGCTGTTAACCTCTCTGCGCACGGAACCCGGTAGCGAGCTGAAATTCCACAACATAAGGTGATTAAACATTCATGAAAATACAAGTGTCTCACATGTATCGAAAGCCTAGAATCTTGCTGTCACACCCTGACCATAGTTTGCTTTGTTTGTTCTATGTTTTGTTTGGTCAGGGTGTGATCTGAGTGGGCATTCTATGTTGTGTGTCTAGTTTGTCTGTTTCTGTGTTTGGCCTGATATGGTTCTCAATCAGAGGCAGGTGTTAGTCATTGTCTCTGATTGGGAACCATATTTAGGTAGCCTGTTTGGTGTTGGGGTTTGTGGGTGATGAATGACTGTCTTTGTGTTTGTTACACCAGATAGGGCTGTTTTCGTTTTTTTTTCCACATTTCTTGTTTGGTATATTGTTAATTTATCATCTTCATTAAAGATGTATTACAATAACCAAACTGCGTTTTGGTCCACCTCTCCTTCAACAGAAGAAAGCCGTGACACTTGCTAATCCAACTGCGTTGTCAGATTTAAAAAAGGATTTACTGCGAAAGAATACGATGCGAGTATCTGATGATAGAACCCCATAAAGAAAAAACTATTGCAAACAGCACAGGCTAACAAAATCAAACTGTATTAAAATAAATTGTTTACCTTTGACGATCGTCGTCTGTTTGCAATCCCAATGCTCATTGTTACACAATGAAATATCTTTTGTTTGATAAAATCCGTTTTTTAGCCTAACACGAAACATTTTGTGAACCGCTTGTGTTCTCAATTCCGTCTCATTTCATTTTCGACGACACATTCGAGGGTAAATATCCACACAAAACGTGACTTTTCCAGTCATGTTTGGTTTCATTGCAATCAACTGGTTTGTTTGTAACACAACCAAACCTGATGGGCCGTATTGACTGAAAGAAACCGATTTGAAGACAACACTGTGCACCAATGATATGACCACTGTTTCGTTGATTGACTGTATTTAACCCAATGACCACTGATCGTCTTGAAATCTAGCTGGGTAGATAGCCAATGAGCTGAGGTAAATGGCAATATGCAATGGTTATGTGTTGGAAGACCAACCCATGTAGTAAACTCCGGCGTAAAGAGTCATTCGCTATTGAAGTTTTATACCGGAAGGAGCTACGCATATTACGCACAGCATTGTTTGGTAAACGTGCAGATTCAACTGTTCATATATCAATCAGTATGGCGACTAAGTCAGGGAAAGCTAAATCTAAGTCTAGATATACAGGTGTACGCACAATTTTTGAAGAAATTGATCGGAAAAGTGAGACAGAGATTGTTATAGGACGATTCATTTAGCGATTCCCAAGTGGAGGAATATTTTTTGAACGGAGAGGACATGTTTAAGACTGGTAAGTTCTTCTCATGCTTATGCCCTTGTTTGAAATTAATAATCTAAAATATTATTTGTATTTTTTAAATTTATTTTGGAAGCAATATTTAAACATGTAATGTAGATTAAATGTGAGATGCGTGTGTCTGCCGCCCAACCCCAACCCACATGAAATAGCCTATTTGAGGCTGTTGAGGGGAGAGCAGGCCCACAACAATGGCCAAAGTGAATTAGAGACAGTAGATACAGCTGGTCTGTTGTAATATAATAAAGACAGTAGATCTAGCTGGTCTGTCATAATATAATAGAGAGAGTAGATCTAGCTGAAATGTCATAATATAAAAGAGACAGTAGATCTAGCAGGTCTATAATATATTCAACCTTATGTTCCCTGTACTCTATATATATCTGTGTATTATACCTGTTGATACTCACTTTACAGCAGAAAGAGACTGCTATGGCACCTGGCATCAGCAGCACAATATTGTGTAGAGCTTTGGCAAAGTGGGTGGGGTTATATCCTTCCTGTTTGGCCCTGTCCGGGGGTCTCATCGGATGGGGCCACAGTGTCTCCTGACCCCTCCCGTCTCAGCCTCCAGTATTTATGCTGCAGTAGTTTGTGTCGGGCGTCAAGGGTCAGTTTGTTATATTTGGAGTACTTCTTCTGTCTTATCCGGTGTCCTGTGTGAATTTAAGTATGCTCTCTCCAATTCTCTCTTTCTCTCTCTCTGAGGATCTGAGCCCTAGGACCATGTGTCAGGATTACCTGGCAAGATGACTCCTTACTGTTCTCAGTCCACCTGGCCTTGCTGCTGTTCCAGTTTCAACTGTTCTGCCTGTGGCTATGGAACCCTAAACTGTTCATATTTACTCTCGAAGTGCTGTCCTGTTGCATCCTCTACAACTACTGTGATTATTATTATTTGACCCTGCTGGTCATCTATGAACGTTTGAAAATCTCGGCCATGTTCTGTTATGATCTCCACCCGGCACAGCCAGAAGAGGACTGGCCCCCCCTCATAGCCTGGTTCCTCTCTAAATTTCTTCCTAGGTTTTGGCCTTTCTAGGGAGTTTGTCCTAGCCACCGTGCTTCTACACCTGCATTGCTTGCTGTTTGGGGTTTTAGGCTGGGTTTCTGTACAGCACTTTGAGATATTAGCTGATGTACGAAGGGCTATATAAATAAATTTGATTTGATAGAGGACTGAGGGTGTTCCAAATATTGAAAGTGTGTAAATAGTTACCCATGTAACTATTTTGTAAATGGATATATTTTTTTCTTCATATTTTGTTTTCCATATTTTTTTCTCTATTTTTTGGGGGTGTGAGTTAGAATACCATTTTGGTATTTTGTATGTACAGTGGGGCAAAAAAGTATTTAGTCAGCCACCAATTGTGCAAGTTCTCCCACTTAAAAAGATGAGAGTGGCCTGTAATTTTCATCAAAGGTACACTTCCACTATGACAGACAAAATGAGAAAAAGAAATCCAGAAAATCACATTGTAGGATATTTAATGAATTGATTTGCAAATTATGGTGGAAAATAAGTATTTGGTCAATAACAAAAGTTTATCTCAATACTTTGTTATATACCCTTTGTTGGCAATGACAGAGGTCAAACGTTTTCTGTAAGTCTTCACAAGGTTTTCGCACACTGTTGCTGGTATTTTGGCCCATTCCTCCATGAAGATCTCCTCTGGAGCAGTGATGTTTTGGGGCTGTTGCTGGGCAACACAGACTTTCAACTCCCTCCAAAGATTTTCTATGGGGTTGAGATCTGGAGACTTGCTAGGACACTCCAGGACCTTGAAATGCTTCTTACGAAGCCACTCCTTCGTTCCCTGGGCGGTGTGTTTGGGATCATTGTCATGCTGAAAGACCCAGCCACGTTTAATCTTCAATGCCCTTGCTGATGTAGGAGGTTTTCACTCAAAACCTCACGAAACATGGCCCCATTCATTCTTTCCTTTACACGGATCAGTCGTCTTGGTCCCTTTGCAGAAAAACAGCCCCAAAGCATTATGTTTACACCCCCATGCTTCACAGTAGGTATGGTGTTCTTTGGATGCAACTCAGCCTTCTTTGTTCTCCAAACATGACGAGTTTAGTTTTTACCAAAAAGTAATATTTTGGTTTCATCTGACCATATGACATTCTCCCAATCTTCTTCTGGATCATCCTAATGCTCTCTAGCAAACTTCAGACGGGCCTGGACATGTACTGGCTTAAGCAGGGGGACACATCTGGAACTGCAGGAGTTGAGTCCCTGGCGGCGTAGTGTGTTACTGATGGTAGGCTTTGTTACTTTGGTCCCAGCTCTCTGCAGGCCATTCACTAGGTCCCCCTCGTGTGGTTCTAGGATTTTTGCTCACCGTTCTTGTGATCCTTTTGACCCCACGGGGTGAGATCTTGCGTGGAGCCCCTGTTCGAGGGAGATTATCAGTGATCTTGTATGTCTTCCATTTCCTAATATTTGCTCCCACAGTTTATTTCTTCAAACCAAGCTGCTTACCTATTGCAGATTCAGTCTTCCCAGCCTGCTGCAGGTCTACCATTTTGTTTCTGGTGTCCTTTGACAGCTCTTTGGTCTTGGCCATAGTGGAGTTTGGAGTGTGACTGTTTGAGGTTGTGGACAGGTGTCTTTTATACTGATAACAAGTTCAAACAGGTGCCATTAATACAGGTATACGAGTGGAGGACAGATGAGCCTACAGGTCTGTGAGAGCCAGAAATCTTGCTTGTTTGTAGGTGACCAAATACTTATTTTCCACCATAATTTGCAAATAAATTCATTAAAAATCCTACAATGTGATTTTCTGGATGTTTTTCTTTCATTTTGTCTAGCCAAAATTAAACGGGACAATTTATATAATGAATTGGGAGGGCATAAATTATTAAATATCAAAGCATTCAACCTTTCACTAAAGGCTTCAGTCATAAAGTTATACTTAAATCCAAAGTTTTTTTTCCAGTTAGTATATTTGATTTTAACACCTTGTTATTTTATCTGTTCTGTCTTTTCTGTTGGATTAAACTGAAAGTGCAACCAATTTATACATATTTTTGTAAATAGTGATTTCTTTTTTAATGTTATCAAACACCTGAAAGTGAGGTTGTAATCTGAAATAAAGAGGAAAAAAATAAATTCTTGAACATCTGATGAGATATTTTAACTAATCTGCTAGAGAACCAGAATATAGGTTTGTGACACAGCACAGTTGGCATATATAATTCAAACTGGATGGTCTTCAGAGAGGGGTTGAGGATATCTGAAGGATAGGATTAAAAACATAACTATTGTAAAATGTGTGTATAAGATGTACAGTACCAGTCAAATGTTTTGGACACCTATTCATTCCAGGGCTTTTCGTTATTTTTACTATTTTCAACATTGCAGAATAATAGTGAAGATAAACTATGTCCTAATACATATACAATCATGTAGTAACCAAAATATATTTTATATTTGTAATTCTTCAAAGTAGCCTTGACTTCTTTTTACACTCTTGACATTCTATCATCTGGCTTCATTAGGAAGTCACCTGGAATGCATTTCAATTAACAGGTCATTTGTGGAATGTCTTTAATGCATTTGAGCCAGTTGTGTTGTGACAAGGTAGGGGTGGTATACAGAAGATAGCCCTATTTGGTAAAAGACCAAGTCGATATTATGGCAAGAACAGTTCAAATAAGCAAAGAGAAACAACAGTCCATTACTTTACGGCATGGTCAGTCAATACGGAACATTTCAAGAACTTTGAAAGTTTCTTCAAGTAAAGTCGCAAAAACCATGAAGCGCTATCATAAAACCAAACTCTCATTAGGACCGCCACAGGACAGGAAGACCCAGAGTTACCTCTGCTGCAGAGGATAAGTTTATTAGAATTACCAGCATCAGAAATTGCAGCCCAAATAAATGCTTCAGAGTTCAAGTAACAGACACATCTCAACATCAACTGGTCAGAGGAGACTGCGTGAATCCGGCCTTGATGGTCGAATTGCTGCAAAGAAATCACTACTAAATTACACCAATAAGAAGTGACTTGCTTGGGCCAAGAAACACGAGCAATGGACATTAGACCGGTTGAAATCTGTCCTTTGGTCTGATGAGTCCAAATATTCGATTTTTGGTTCCAACCGCTGTGTCTTTGTGAGATACAGAGTAGGTGAATGGATGATTTCCACGTGTGGTTACAACCGTGAAGCAGGAAGGAGGAGGTGTGATTGCGTGGGGGTGCTTTGCTGGTGACAGTGTCAATGATTTATTTATTTATTTAAATTCAAGGTACACTGAACCAGCATGGCTACCCCATAATTCTGCAGCAATACGCCATCCCATCTGGTTTGCACTGAGTGGGACTGTCATTTGTTTTTCAACAGGACTATGACCCAACACACCTCCAGGCTGTGTAAGGGCTATTTGACCAAGAAGGATAGTGTTGGAGTGCTGCATCAGATGACTTGGCCTCCACAATCACCTGACCTCAACCCATTTGAGATGGTTTGGGCTGAGTTGGACTGCAGAGTGAAGGAAGAGCAGCCAACAAGTGCTCAGCATATTTGGGAACTCCTTCAAGACTGTTGGAAAAGCATTCCTGGTGAAACTGTTTGAGAGAATGACATTGATTAATGTGCACTGTCCCTGTAAAAATTAAATTAACTCAGAATGTCAAGAGTGTGGAAAGCTGTCAAGGCGAAGGGTGGCTACTTTGAAGAATGTCAAATATAAAATATATTTTGATTTGTTTACTACTATATGTGTTATTTAATCATTTGGATGTCTTCACTATTATTCTACAATGTAGAAAATAGCAAAAATAAAGAAAACCCTTGAATTAGTAGGCGTGTCCAAACGTTTGACTGGTACTGTTATTTATTTACGAAAATATATGTTGGGGACTGGATATGATGCAGACAATTACATTGATGGAATCTACAATCTATCTACAATATTAAAGTTGATCTACCACTTAAAAATTTTAAAAAATGATGACCTTACTTAAAAGGAAAATAAGGTTTTAATATCTGACACTGTCGTCATGCATCATGGGTTTCCTCAGTTACAATGCTTCATTGTTAAAGGAAAAAACTATGTACAGTGCATTCTGATTGTATTCAGACCCATTTTTCCACATTTTGTTATATTACAGCGTTATTCTTAAATTGATCACATTAGTTTTTTCCCTCATCAATCTACTCACAATACCTTGTAATGCACATTTAGTAATGTCAGAAGGCATTTTAAACTTCACACAGCGTAACACTTTCGTATGACTTAATAAAAAAATATACAGTTGAAGTCAGAAGTTTACATACACGTAGGTTGGAGTCATTAAAACTCGCTTTTCAACCACTACACAAATTTCTTGTTAGCAAACTATAGTTTTGGCAAGTCGGTTAGGACATCTACTTTGTGCATGACACAAGTAATTTTTCCAACAATTGTTTACAGACAGATTATTTAACTTATAATTCACTGTTTCACAATTCCAGTGGGTCAGAGGTTTACATACACTAAGTTGACTGTTTCTTTATAAACAGCTAGTAAAATTCCCCAAAATGTTGTCATGGCTTTAGAAGCTTCAGATAGGCTAGTTGACATAATTTGAGTCAATGGGAGGTGTTCTTGTGGATGTATAGTGGGGAGAACAAGTATTTGATACACTGCCAATTTTGCAGGTTTTCCTACATACAAAGGTCTGTAATGTAGAGCATGTAGAGGTCTGTTTTTATCATAGGTACACTTCAACTGTGAAAGACCAAATCTAAAACATCAATCCAGAAAATCACATTGTATGATGTTTAACTTGTTATGGCTGCAATCCCCCTATTGGGATTTTGAAATTATGCTTTACAGCGAAAGCAATCCAAGCGTTTGTGTAAGTTTATCGATCGCACGATAAAACATTAAGTACACTTAGCATCAGGTCACGAAAATCAGAAAAGCGATCAAATTAATCGTTTACCTTTGATGATCTTCGGATGTTTTCACTCACGAGACTCCCAGTTACACAACAAATGTTCCGTTTGTTCCATAAAGATGATTTTTATATCCAAAATACCTCTGTTTGTTTGTCGCGTTATGTTCAGAAATCCACAGGAAAGAGCGGTCACGACAACGCAGACGAAAATTCCAAATAATATCCATAATGTCCACAGAAACATGTCAAACTTTTTGATAATCCATCCTCAGGTTGTTTTTAAAATATATAATCAATAATATATCAACCGCAAACATATTTTACAGTAGGAGACCGTCATCTTGAGCTTCTTCCATTTTCTAATAATTCCACCAACAGTTGTTGCCCTCTCACCAAGCTGCTTGCATATTGTCCTGTAGCCCATCCCAGCCTTGTGCAGGTCTACAATTTTATCCCTGATGTCCTTACACAGCTCTTTGGTCTTGGCCATTGTGGAGAGGTTGGAGTCTGTTTGATTGAGTGTGTGGACAGGTGTCTTTAATACAGGTAACGAGTTCAAACAGGTGCAGTTAATACAGATAATGAGTGGAGAACAGGAGGGCTTCTTAAAGAAAAACTAACAGGTCTGCGAGAGCCGGAATTGTTACTGGTTGGTAGGTAATCAAATACTTATGTCATGCAATAAAATGCAAATTAATTACTTAAAAATCATACAATGTGATTTTCTGGATTTTTGTTTTAGTGTACCTATGATAAAGTGTACCTATGATAAAGTTGAAGTGTACCTATGATAAGTAGGAAAACCTGCAAAATCGGCAGTGTATCAAATACTTGTTCTCCCCACTGTATTTCAAGGCCTACCTTCAAACTCAATGCCTCTTCGCTTGACAACATGGGAAAATCTAAATAAATCAGCCAAGACCTCAGAAAAAAAACTAGACCCCCACAAGTCTGGTTCATCATTGGGAGCAATTTCCAAATGCCTGAAAGTACCACATACAAACTATACCATCTGTACAAACAATAGTATGCAAGTATAAACAACATGGGACCATGCAGCCTCATACCGCTCAGGAAGGAGACACGTTCTGTCTCCTAGAGATGAACGTGCGATGCGAAAAGTGAAAATCATCTGTGAAGATGCTGGAGGAAACAGGTACAAAAGTATTGATATCATAGTAAAATGAGTCCTATACTGACATAACCTGAAAGGCAAGGAAGAAGCCACTGCTCCAAAACTGACATAAAAAAAGCCAGACTTTATTTTGTCACAAATTAAAATGTGTCACTGATTTTCCCATGGATTGATGTTTCAGCATTGTCTCAATGAAGAGTTTGGGGTTCGACTAGCCATGTGTGACATAGGCGCAATTACAAGCCTGCTAGAGTTAGCAGCAGGCGGACTCGCAATATCCACCATCGTAGTATGGATGACGCCTGAGATGGAAGGTGAAAATATCTGAAGCTGTTTACCTTTAGAAAAACCTTGAGTAAGATCTAGCTTGCCTTGTAGGATTCCCCTCAGGGCTGCAGGAGGAAGGTCAATGGATTGTGGCCCAGCTGTTGGTGTGCAGGGCAGAGGTTTATGAGCACTCCTCACTCTGCAACTGCTTGCTGAGAACTGAACCCAGACTGGACTGGACTGTGCTCTTGTATTTGCCCCGGTCCCACCTACCTATTGGACGGATGCCCTGAGGAGATGCAGGTAGGGAGGGTCAAAGGTGGTGATGAGCGGTCAAGTGTCACAATCAGAGGTCATTGGGAGTGGAATGTAACTGGAGAGTTCCAGAGGTTCAAAAAGAGTTGCTTGTAATCAAAAAACTACAATTTATATGGGTGCCTACACTTGTCCTATTTCACCCATGTACAAGTGTGTAATTATACGCATGTGTGCATTGGAAATGTATATTTTTCATGTCTGAAACCTCGGAGAGTGGGGTCACAACCAGGCTCAGCCATTATGAACAGCGCTCCTGGAGCAATTAGGGTTACATGCCTTGCTCAAGGGCATATTGACAGATTGTTTATACATTTTTTCACCTTGTCGGCTCAGGGATTCAAACCAGTAACTGTATTAATGTGTGCTGAGAGTTGGGAAGCAAGATCAGGGAGTGAGTGTTTTACTCACAACAAAACACACATACAACAAAACACGAGCAACGCACAGACTTAACACTGGAACAGAAACAATAACGCCTGGGGAAGAAACCAAAGGGAGTGACATAGATAGGGAAGGTAATCAGGGAAGTGATGGAGTCCAGGTCAGTCTGATGACGCGCAGGTGCACATAACAATGGTGACAGGTGTGCGTCATATCGAACAGCCTGGTGACCTAGCGGCCAGAGAGGTAGCACAAGTGACAGTAACCTTTCAGCTACTCGCCCAACAATAACCGCTAGGCTACTTGCCACAAACAGTGAGTACCCATCACCCGCCTCTGCTCTCTGCAGGGTGAGGGAGTCAGGCAGAGTTGGGGGAAGTTAGGCTACTTGTTCCAAGAGTTAGAGAAGGCTGTTAGTTACTGTTCAGGAGAGGGACTGTAAGGGCATTTCGACAATGTCTTTAGGAATATTATGTCATGAAGCAAGATACTGAGAATGTTATTCTGTAATTCATGTCAGTGTTATGATTGTCCTTAACCTTGAGATGTTATGAGTAGTTCATGTCACACAGCATGTGATTATCAGGTTTTCCAGATACTTTAAAATGCTATACAGGTGCTGATCACATGAGATCTACACATGAATGAAGGGCAGCATTAAGAGGACGCTTTAGCTTTAATTCAACTGATTTGAGGGTCATACTGTATCTTCTCTCACATTGGCCTTCTTTGCTTCTTTGTCTCTATTTCAAATGACACCCTATTTGTTATTTGGTGCACTACTTTTGACCAGGACTCATAGGGATCAGGTAAAAAAAATAATGCACTTTATAGCGAATAGGGTGCCATTTAGCGCCTATCTCCAAATTACAAGAAATGTTACAAAATACAAAACATTTTTATTTGAATTACACAATCTGTGACTGTCTCCCTTTCAGGTGGAATATTAATAAGCTTTTGCATTTTTTTCACAAATAGCGTTTAGGATTTCAAAAATGTAAATAGATATACCAACGTTTTAGCTGTTAGAGAGTCCTTTTCATTAGTCAACAGATGTGAACATTTCATGTATTTTATCCATATCTAATGTCTAAGTGTCACGTTCGTTACAAGGATCGGACCAAGGCGCAGCGTGGTATACGTAAATTCTTATTTATTTAAAGAATGAGACACTGAACAAAATAACAAAACGAAACGTGAAGCTATACAAACAAGTGCTGACAGGCAACTACACATAGGCAAGATCCTACAATCACCAAAGGGAAATGGCTACCTATATATGATCTCCAATCAGAGACAACGATAAACCGCTGCCTCTGATTGGGAACCATATCAGGCCACCATAGACATACAAATCACCTAGACCTACAAAAACCCTAGACATACAAAAAACCCTAGACAATACAAAAACTACCGTACCCACCCTAGTCACACCCTGACCTAACCAAAATATAAAGAAAACAGAGATATCTCAGGTCAGGGCGTGACACTAAGGCTCTTCGCTTTTAACAAATAGCCTACCAAGTAAATGCATTTTTCATAGTATGAAGTAGAACACAGTTCCTGTCTTGAAATACAAATAGAGATGTTAAGTGGGGATTGAATACTGAAGGATATGACATTTAAATTTAACCAGGGATTTTATTTTAGATTTTTGGCATTCAGAATGATTTTCTGAACATTCTCATCACACAGTTTCGCATGCACACGTAGAATAAAGACACAAAACATTTAGAAGTTTTATCAATGTGTGATGAGAATTACGACTATAGTTACATATTATGAGGATGATGATATTGATGATGATCATGATATTGATGATTAAAAAAATAATAAAGGTTAAATAAAATGATGATGATGGTAATAGCTTTTGCACATGGAAACCTTCGCACCTGTTACTTTTGAGGGGAATTGTCACATGAATAGGCCAAGATAACAAAAAGGGCTCATTGAATGAGTGATCCTTTAACCCCTACTCATTTGACATTTGATTCATTACGGACATTATCCAACCAACAAAAAAAGGAAACAGTGATATTGAGCCTGAAATTGATTTGTATATTTCAGTGTTTATTTTTCCAGTGCATTACCACATAATCTGTTTTGTGAAATCTTCTAGAAGCAAAGCAATTTGTGAAGAACAATTTGTGTAGAAGTTCATAACTTAATGAGCCATATCATTACATTGATTCTTGATTTGCTCA
Organism: Oncorhynchus mykiss; assembly: GCF_057628025.1. NCBI lineage: Eukaryota > Metazoa > Chordata > Actinopteri > Salmoniformes > Salmonidae > Oncorhynchus > Oncorhynchus mykiss. Next base: position 61,108,375 of record NC_143028.1, on the reverse strand, counting down.
CACATCGAAATGTTTTCTTATAGTTCATGATAACAGTAGAACATGATTTCACAAGAAACAGAAAAATACCACTGAATTTGTGTGTGTGTGTGTGTGTGTGTGTGTACCGTATATGTATGTCTGTATGTACGCCCCTGCCTGACCGCCTGTGTGTCAAGTTACCTCCCTCCCCTCCGCCACCCTTGCAGCGTATAAGGTCTGGTCAGACAGAAAGACCCAGACACAGAGCCAGTCTGGGCATGCCTTCCTGGGCAGAACAGAACAGATGTTACCATGTCTGGCCTAGTTCTTCTGAGGAGACATATGTAGGCCTGACTGGCCAAGCTGTTCTTGAGTCAGCTGTTCCAGCATGGGCCACTCATTAGGTCAGAGCCATACAAGCACAGCAGCCTCTGCATCCCAAATGACACCCTATTCCCTATATACTATATAGATTTGACTATTGTGCTATTGACTGTATGTTTGTTTATTCCATGTGTAACACTGTGTTGTTTTTTGTTGCTCTACTTTGCTTTATCTTGGCCAGGTCGCAGTAGTAAATGAGAACTTGTTCTCAACTGGCCTACCTGGTTAAATAAAGGTGAAATAAAAAATATATACAAAACAACTGTAGTGCACTACTTTTCACCAAATCCCTGAGGGGCCCTTATAAAAGTAGCACACTGTTCACAAGAGGGTGCCATTGGGATCCAGCCAGCTCAATATGCCTCCGTATACAGTGCATTCAGAAAGGAACCCCTTGACTTTTTCTGCATTTTGTTACGTTACAGCCTTATTCTAAAATTCAATCTACAGTGGTTCCTCCTTTAAAAGTTGCATCATGCTGCGGCACACCTTGCAGCATTCTTTGGCATGTTATCAATTTGTCAGGCATTTTTATTTATTGCTAGTCTGACCACCAGAGGACATCTTTGATAAGCATTTGATAGTCTTCCGTATTGGCATTAGCAGAGAATTTTTATTTTATTTTTTATAATAACATAGTATACAGGATTGATTTTAAGAAATTTGTCTCTATTAATTTGGTTTTTATATGACCAATCACATCGAGTGGTTCCAATGACGAATTTGACGCGAGCCACCCGTCCCTGGGTGAAGATGGCTGACAAAACATTACGGTGGAATCAAATGTAAGTAGTTATAACGTCATAACGAGTCAAGCAAAACATTCACAATTGAGAGGAATATGTTAGTTAATGTAGAGACAAACATTTGTGCATATTTTTTTGTCACAAAATTTATTGACAAAAATCGCTATTTAGCAAGTTAACTCACTAGCTAACATTAGTTGGCTAGTGTTATGACATGACAATGAATTTGTAATTCATGTTGTTTAATGTTTTAGGGACTCCTGAGAGAACCATCAAACCAGGCTGTCATCTTGTGAAACAGTGGACGTAAAGAATCTAGCTAGCTAAAGCATTTACTGCAAATTGGTGCATCAAAGCAGGGACCGAGAGACTGAAAAACAGCTTATATCTCAAGGCCATCAGACTGTTAAACAGCCACCACTAACATTGAGTGGCTGCTGCCAACATACTGACTCAACTCCAGCTCACTTTAATAATGGAAATTGATGGAAATTGTTGTAAAAAAATGTATCACTAGCCACTTTAAACATGCCACTTAATATAATGTTTACATACCCTGCATTACTCATCGTATATGTATATACTGTACTCTATATCATCTACTGCATCTTTATTTAATACATGTATCACTAGCCATTTTAAACTATGCCACTTTGTTTACATACCCTACATTACTCATCGTATATGTATATACTATACTCATTACCATCTACAGCATCTTGCCTATGCCGTTCTGTACAACCACTCATTCATATATCTTTATGTACATATTCTTTATCCCTTTACATTTGTGTGAATAAGGTAGTAGTTGTGGAATTGTTAGGGTTAGATTACTCGTTGGATATTACTGCATTGTCGGAACTAGAAGCACAAGCATTTCGCTACACTCGCATTAACATCTGCTAACCATGTGTATGTGACAAATAAAATTTTATTTGTATGTACAATTGTGTAAGCTTGCCTTGCAATGCAGCTGAAGTAAAATAGCTAGCTAACTATTTACTTGCTTATTGTGTAGTGAGGATTAAAAAATCCTATGGATGTGTAGCTAGCTAGAGTATGTAGCTGATATGTGTATGGACCCTAAAACGTTAGGTTCTGAACTAATATTCATACCAATCTATGAACCTCAGCTATCATAGTTGTTGTATCAAGTATGAATGGCATTAATGAAGCCTATGGATAGAGTAGAATATAATAACTTTATTGTGCCAAGGATGCAAGTCCTATATACATGTACTGTAGTTATTACCACACATGATATCCCCACATTGTAGCCTGTACATTGAATATATTCACTGATCATGTACTCTTCCTTAGCAAATAAAAGTGCAGTTCAGGTATGAATCTCTGAGGCATTATTTTTTTAGTCATATCAAACTCCATTCTTTGAATGATGCTGTATCTGCATATATGAATTACAATTATACACTTCAACAGTGTTTACCACTCCTGCTTCTGAGGCATCAATGATTACACATTGTAACTATGTAATAGATGAGAAACATGATTTAAGTGAAGGCTGATTTGTAACTCATATATACAGAAAAAAACTATGTATATCCAACTCCTTTCATCTGCATTAATCTGAGGACACAGGATATTATTTCAATCAGATACTTCATTTCCAGTGAAGAATGTAAAACGCTTTTGTGAAAGTAGTTCATTATATAGGTGTTATTAATACATGCATTATAATTAAGATAATTGTAATATTATATTATAAATACAAGTTCAATTTATACTTTAATGCACATATGGTGTGCATTATAAAACAAGGAAGAAAGATGAGGTGGGGTGAGAGATGTAGAAGACAGAAAGGGAAAGAGGTAAGAATAGAGGCATATGATTAATGAATTACAGTGCTACCCTAATATTCTTTCGGTTCATCACAATTACAGTGACTCTAGCGGTGTCTCCTAACCAGCCTTGGGCCCCCAGTTGGCCCGAAGGTTATCTTAAGAGCGGGTGAGGTGGCGATGACGGGACTGGCTTTCTCTCTCATATCAAAACATACCTGCAGACGATAGACAGAAGGATAGAGAGATTATGATTAAGCCTTGTTTTTTTATTCTAACACGGTCAGACATCATAATCATCAGGAGGTGAAATGCAAAACTGATCTTGGATCATTAACTCTGGGACTACTACATCTCAATGTAAAGCATCTCTTCAATAATACTTCCTGTTGACCCGACCAAGTGACCGCTCACCTATGGTTATGCTGTGCCCTCTGTGTCAGCCAGTTCAGATGCGGGAGGTGTTCACCAACAATGCTGATATAACCAAGATGATTTAGGGAGAAGGGGAGAGGGATGAAGTGAAGGAGAGAGACTATTATTGTGTGTGTGTGGTCTCACCTGGTGTCCACATTAAAGTGGCTACAGAGAACTTTATGCTGAAAAACAGACACGAGGACAAACAATAGATGTCAATGTCAATAGAAGATACTGTAGCTGACACAGACACCTATCGGAGTGTACCTGAAACATTTAAATATGGGGGGCTACGTGTCTCACCACTTGGTTATTGCAAGGCTAACCCCCAGGGAAATCATGACTTGGCAGCAACAGATAGTCCAGTGAAAATGGTTGTGTTTATGTGGTGTAAATCTGAATATTAGCAGCTGACATCTTACGTACAACAAGACAGGCAGAGAGGAAGAAAGAAAAAGAACACAGAACAGTTTAATTACCTCTGGTTATGGACACTTTTGTCAGCAATAAAGCTTCCAAGGCCTGTTCCTCAGACAGTGAACATCTGGCAATATCTACATTTTCGAACCCTTGATCAGCTCGCTCTCTGAAAGTAAAGAAAATAGATTATTTTTTGTAGATATAGAAACAATAATTGAGATATGTCCATTCAGTCTAAAGCAGCAGATGTCATTTTCAGGATATCTCAATACAGCACAGAAAGCTTAACACCAGACTGGTATTGTGGTTGTTCATTAGGTGATGGTGTAGGTATCATTGCATATTTGCCATCTACACGCTGCAAAGACTCCCGAACTCTTCGCCATTGTACAAGATGGCCTATTCCTCTGAGACTTCCTTTGACCATTATAAAGCCTGCATGGGCCATCCTTGCCTTAATGACACTGACTTTCTGGTCTAACTCTTCATCTGACATATCAAAATAGCATTCCCTGACAGACATATTGTGTTCTTTCATTCTTCGGTAAAAAAAGCTAACCATTGTCATGAAATATAATTATATATCGACTATGAAACAAATATGACATGGCCTGCTTATGAGTTGCCATGAAGGAAAGTTTGACTAATTCAACTGAAAATGGCGAGAACAGGCATTCGTGCTAAATGTTTTTGGTTAGCTTGAGAATAATAATTGCATGATTTATCATTCTACGGTATGTATATTATGAACCGACACTGAATTGTAGGAGCTATGTAAAAGTTGGATGGAAGAACACCCAGTGCTGCTTACCTGAGATGCCATCATCACACAGTCCTTTTTCGTAGACTTCCTTTGTGTCGAAAAAAAGTTGCTTTCAGAACAATTTATTTTGATTGAAAATAAAAAAAGTTTTGCTCTCGACAAAAAGACACATGTACCTCCATAGCATATAACAATTTGCCCGTGAATAACTACACCTTAATACAAACATGCTACTGTTTGCAGAATTATTGACGCACAACTGAAGATGCTGCCATACCCTGCCAGCACGCCCACAAGCGAGCCACTCAGGCGCAGAATAATGATGCATGGAAGAGGGAAAAGAACTAGATGGGAACAACAACAATTTGTTGCAAGTTGGGGAGGGGGGCTAATAGTTGAATAATAGACTATTCAACCTTTACTATAGAATAGTTTAATAGCCGAGCTAGGAGTGAACCCCCCCCCCCCCCCTCCTATCACACACCAGATTTGCCCTAACGACCAAGGGGTAGCTGCTCAACGCAATAAAGTAGTGACTTTTCAAATAAGTTACCTTACACGTTATGTTCGCTGACAATTTGTTAGCTACGCTGTCCTTACGAACCACATACCGGCACATACTCTTGTAATGATATGCTATGTTAGCTAGCTACCTAAAGTTAGTAGTTATACATCAAACCTGCCAGTATATGAACTATAGGCTATCTAACTACCCATCGTGTATTGACTTGATTATTCATAGTGCATTCTCAATGGACATTCGGGTGCTTTCGTGAATTTGCTCTGGCTATCTACACCGATTTCAGAGCACTCTCGTCTGAGTGTACCAGAGCGCAGAATAATACATTTATGAGTGCTCACCATCCGTTGAATATAGCCGGTGTCAGTAAACATCGGCAAAAAAACATAATTCAATTGTTTCCAGCAGCACAGTTACAGTCACCAATGCTCTGGTTAACAGTAAAATGGTCAGAGTGGTCTCATTTATGTCAGGAAGTAGCTAGCAAGCTAGCCAACATTAGCTTGGGTGCTTGACTGCCGTTGTAAGGCCAGAACGCTCAAATCAATCCTACTCCTTGGCCCAAACATCCAGTGTGCACTCTGAGAGCAAAACAAGCATACTTCCAAAGTTGTAGCAAAATGGCTTAAGGACAACAAAGTCAAGGTATTGGAGTGGCCATCTCAAAGCCCTGACCTCAATTCCATAGAAGATATGTGGGCAGAATTGAAAAAGCGTGTGCGAGCCTGGAGGCCTTCAAACTTGACTCAGTTACAGCAGCTCTGTCAGATGAAAATGGGCCAAAATTCACCCAACTTATTGTGTGAAGCTTGTGGAAGGCTACCCGAAACGTTTGACCCACGTTAAACATTTAAAGGCAATGCTACCAAATACTAATTGAGTGTATGTAAACTTGTGACCCACTGAGAATGTGATGAAAGAAATTAAAGCTGAAATAATCATTCTCTCTACTATAATTCTGACATTTCACATTCTTAAAATAAAGTGGTGGTCCTAACTGACCTAAAAAAAAGGGCATTTTTACTAGGATTAAATGTTATTAATAGTGAAAAACTGAGTTTAAATCTATTTGGCTAAGGTGTATGTCAACTTCAGACTTCAACTTTATGATAGAGAGAACCAGTAGCGTAAAAGAGGGGTTTGCGGTTGGTGTGTTACGGCGCGTGAATGAGGACCCAAAAGCGAGTTAACGTAAACAGAACTTCTTTAATAACAAAACATAGGTAGGCTCAGATGGACCGGCAGATTCCGACAGGACAGGACAAGGTTGCAGCAAACATGACGATAGTCTGGTTCAGGCATGAAAAACACAAACAAGAATCCGACAAAGACAGGAACAAAAACAGAGAGAGATATAGAGGACTAATCAGAGGGAAAAAGGGAACAGGTGGGAAAAGGGGTGACGAGGTAGTTAGGAGGAGACAAGGAACAGCTGGGGGAAAGAGGGGGAGAAAAGGTAACCTAATAACGACCAGCAGAGGGAGACAGGGTGAAGGGAAAGGACAGAAACAAGACACAACATGACAATACATGACAGTACCCCCCCACTCACCGAGCGCCTCCTGGCGCACTCGAGGAGGAAACCTGGCGGCAACGGAGGAAATCATCGATCAGCGCACGGTCCAGCACGTCCCGAGAGGGAACCCAACTCCTCTCCTCAGGACCGTACCCCTCCCAATCTACTAGGTACTGATGACCACGGCCCCGAGGACGCATGTCCAAAATCCTACGGACCCTGTAGATGGGTGTGCCCTCGACAAGGATGGGGGGGGGGGGGGGAGACGAGCGGGGGCGCGAAGAACGGGCTTGACACAGGAGACATGGAAGACCGGGTGGACGCGACGAAGATATCGCGGAAGAAGAAGTCGCACTGCGACAGGATTAATGATCCGAGAAATACGGAACGGACCAATGAACCGCGGGGTCAACTTGCGAGAAGCGGTCTTAAGGGGAAGGTTCTGAGTGGAGAGCCAAACTCTCTGACCGCGACAATATCTAGGACTCTTAGTTCTACGCTTATTAGCAGCTCTCACAGTCTGCGCCCTATAACGGCAAAGTGCAGACCTGACCCTCTTCCAGGTGCGCTCGCAACGTTGGACAAAAGCCTGAGCGGAGGGGACGCTGGACTCGGCGAACTGAGATGAGAACAGCGGAGGCTGGTACCCGAGGCTACTCTGAAAAGGAGATAGCCCGGTCGCAGACGAAGGAAGCGAGTTGTGGGCGTATTCTGCCCAGGGGAGCTGTTCTGACCAAGACGCAGGGTTGCGAAAAGAAAGACTGCGTAAGATGCGACCAATAGTCTGATTGGCCCGTTCTGCTTGACCGTTAGACTGGGGGTGAAAGCCGGAAGAGAGACTGACGGAAGCCCCAATCAAACGGCAAAACTCCCTCCAAAATTGAGACGTGAATTGCGGACCTCTGTCCGAAACGACGTCTGACGGAAGGCCATGAATTCTTAAAACATTCTCGATGATGATTTGTGCCGTCTCTTTAGCAGAAGGAAGCTTAGCAAGGGGAATAAAATGAGCCGCCTTAGAGAACCTGTCGACAACCGTAAGAATAACAGTCTTTCCCGCTGACGAAGGCAGTCCGGTGACAAAATCTAAGGCGATGTGAGACCACGGTCGAGAGGGAATGGGAAGCGGCCTGAGACGGCCGGCAGGAGGGGAGTTACCGGACTTAGTCTGCGCGCAGACCGAACAAGCAGCCACGAAGCGACGCGTGTCATGCTCCCGGGTGGGCCACCAAAAACGCTGGCGAATGGAAGCAAGCGTACCCCGAACGCCAGGATGGCCGGCTAACTTGGCAGAGTGAGCCCACTGAAGAACGGCCAGACGAGTAGGAACGGGAACGAAAAGAAGGTTCCTAGGACAAGCGCGCGGCGACGGAGTTTGAGTGAGTGCTTGCTTTACCTGCCTCTCAATTCCCCAGACAGTCAACCCGACAACACGCCCCTCAGGGAGAATCCCCTCGGGGTCAGTGGAGGCTACTGAAGAACTGAAGAGACGAGATAAAGCATCAGGCTTGGTGTTCTTAGAGCCCGGACGATAAGAAATCACGAACTCGAAACGAGCGAAAAACAGCGCCCAGCGCGCCTGACGCGCATTAAGTCGTTTGGCAGAACGGATGTACTCAAGGTTCCTATGGTCAGTCCAAACGACAAAAGGAACGGTCGCCCCCTCCAACCACTGTCGCCATTCGCCTAGGGCTAAGCGGATGGCGAGCAGTTCGCGGTTTCCCACATCATAGTTACGTTCCGACGGCGACAGGCGATGAGAAAAATACGCGCAAGGGTGGACCTTGTCGTCAGAGAGGGAGCGCTGAGAAAGAATGGCTCCCACGCCCACCTCTGACGCGTCAACCTCGACAACGAACTGTCTAGTGACGTCAGGTGTAACAAGGATAGGTGCGGATGTAAAACGATTCTTGAGGAGATCAAAAGCTCCCTGGGCGGAAACGGACCACTTAAAGCACGTCTTGACAGAAGTAAGGGCTGTGAGAGGAGCTGCCACCTGACCGAAATTACGGATGAAACGACGATAGAAGTTCGCGAAGCCGAGAAAGCGCTGCAGCTCGACGCGTGACTTAGGGACGGGCCAATCAATGACAGCTTGGGCCTTAGCGGGATCCATCTTAATGCCTTCAGCGGAAATAACAGAACCGAGAAATGTGACGGAGGAGGCATGAAAAGAGCACTTCTCAGCCTTCACAAAAAGACAATTCTCTAAAAGGCGCTGGAGGACACGTCGAACGTGCTGAACATGAATCTGGAGTGACGGTGAAAAAAATCAGGATATCGTCAAGGTAAACGAAAACAAAGATGTTCAGCATGTCTCTCAGGACATCATTGACTAATGCCTGAAAGACAGCTGGAGCGTTAGCGAGGCCGAAAGGAAGAACCCGGTATTCAAAGTGCCCTAACGGAGTGTTAAACGCCGTCTTCCACTCGTCCCCCTCCCTGATGCGCACGAGATGGTAAGCGTTACGAAGGTCCAACTTAGTGAAAAACCTGGCTCCCTGCAGGATCTCGAAGGCTGAAGACATAAGAGGAAGCGGATAACGATTCTTCACTGTTATGTCATTCAGCCCTCGATAATCTATGCAGGGGCGCAGGGACCCGTCCTTCTTCTTAACAAAAAAAAAAACCCCGCTCCGGGGGGAGAGGAGGAGGGGACTATGGTACCGGCGGCAAGAGCTACAGACAAATAATCTTCGAGAGCCTTACGTTCGGGAGCCGACAGAGAGTATAGTCTACCCCGGGGGGGAGTGGTTCCCGGAAGGAGATCAATACTACAATCATACGACCGGTGTGGGGGAAGAGAGGTGGCCCTGGACCGACTGAACACCGTGCGCAGATCGTGATATTCCTCCGGCACCCCTGTCAAATCACCAGGCTCCTCCTGTGAAGAAGAGACAGAGGAAACAGGAGGGATAGCAGACATTAAACATTTCACATGACAAGAGACGTTCCAGGAGAGGATAGAATTACTAGACCAATTAATGGAAGGATTATGACAAACTAGCCAGGGATGGCCCAAAACAACAGGTGTAAAAGGTGAACGAAAAATTAAAAAAGAAATGGTTTCGCTATGATTACCAGAAACAGTGAGGGTTAAAGGTAGCGTCTCACGCTGAATCCTGGGGAGAGGACTACCATCCAGGGCGAACAAGGCCGTGGACTCCCTTAACTGTCTGAGAGGAATGTCATGTTCCCGAGCCCAGGTCTCGTCCATAAAACAGCCCTCCGCCCCAGAGTCTATTAAGGCACTGCAGGAAGCTGACGAACCGGTCCAGCGTAGATGGACCGACAAGGTAGTGCAGGATCTTGAAGGAGAGACAGGAGTAGTAGCGCTCACCAGTAGCCCTCCGCTTACTGATGAGCTCTGGCTTTTACTGGACATGAAGTGACAAAATGACCAGCAGAACCGCAATAGAGACAGAGGCGGTTGGTGATTCTCCGTTCCCTCTCCTTAGTCGAGATGCGGATACCTCCCAGCTGCATAGGCTCAGCACCCGAGCCGGCAGAGGAAGATGGTAGTGATGCGGAGAGGGGGGCAACGGAGAACGCGAGCTCCTTTCCACGAGCTCGGTGACGAAGATCAACCCGTCGCTCAATGCGAATAGCGAGTTCAATCAAGGAATCCACGCTGGAAGGAACCTCCCGGGAGAGAATCTCATCCTTTACCTCTGCGCGGAGACCCTCCAGAAAACGAGCGAGCAAAGCCGGCTCGTTCCAGCCACTGGAGGCAGCAAGAGTGCGAAACTCAATAGAGTAGTCTGTTATGGATCGATTACCTTGACATAGGGAAGGCAGGGCCCTGGAAGCCTCCTCCCCAAAAACAGATCGATCAAAAACCCGTATCATCTCCTCCTTAAAGTCCTGATACTGGTTAGTACACTCAGCCCTTGCCTCCCAGATTGCCGTGCCCCACTCACGAGCCCGTCCAGTAAGGAGAGATATGACGTAGGCGACACGAGCAGTGCTCCTGGAGTAAGTGTTGGGCTGGAGAGAAAACACAATATCACACTGGGTGAGGAACGAGCGGCATTCAGTGGGCTCCCCAGAGTAACACGGCGGGTTATTGATTCTGGGCTCCGGAGATTCGAAAGCCCTGGAAGTGGCCGGTGGATCGAGGCGGAGATGGTGAACCTGTTCTGTGAGGTTGGAGACTTGGGTGGCCAGGGTCTCAACGGCATGTCGAGCAGCAGACAATTCCTGCTCGTGTCTGCCAAGCATCGCTCCCTGGATCTCGACGGCTGAGTGGAGAGGATCCGAAGTCGCTGGGTCCATTCTTGGTCGGATTCTTCTGTTACGGCGCGTGAATGAGGACCCAAAAGCGAATTAACGTAAACAGAACTTCTTTAATAACAAAACATAGGTAGGCTCAGATGGACCGGCAGATTCCGACAGGACAGGACAAGGTTGCAGCAAACATGACGATAGTCTGGTTCAGGCATGAAAAACACAAACAAGAATCCGACAAAGACAGGAACAAAAACAGAGAGAGATATAGAGGACTAATCAGAGGGAAAAAGGGAACAGGTGGGAAAAGGGGTGACGAGGTAGTTAGGAGGAGACAAGGAACAGCTGGGGGAAAGAGGGGGAGAAAAGGTAACCTAATAACGACCAGCAGAGGGAGACAGGGTGAAGGGAAAGGACAGAAACAAGACACAACATGACAATACATGACATGGTGGGTGGCGGGACACAATGCAGATTTCCTGGTATCCAATGTGCGTGGGAACCAGTTAGTTGGGCTAATTAAGGTAGTGTGTACATGAATGTATAGTTAAAGTGACTATGTATATATGATAAACGGAGAGTAGCAGCAGCATAAAAGAGGGGTTGGGGGGTGGCACCCAATGCAAATAGTCCGGTAGTCATTTGAATACCTGTTCAGGAGTGTTGTCCTCTTGCTCAGTTGTGCACCGGGGCCTCCCACTCCTCTTTCTATTCTGGTTAGAGCCAGTTTGCGTTGTTCTGTGAAAGGAGTAGTACACAGCGCTGTAGGAGATCTTCAGTTTCTTGGCAATTTCTCACATGTAATTGCCTTCATTTCTCAGAACAAGAATAGACTGACGAGTTTCAGAAGAAAGTTATTTTTTTCTGCCGATTATGAGCCTGTACTCGAAACCCACAAATGCTGATGCTCCAGATACTCAGCTAGTCTAAAGAAGGCCAGTTCTATTACTTCTTTAAACTGCACAACAGTTTTCAGTTATGCTAACACAATTGCAGATTGATCACTTAGCCTCTTTAAGATGCTAAACTTGGATTAGTTAACACAACGTGCCATTAGAACACAGGAGTGATGGTTGCTGATAATGGGCCTCTGTACGCCTATGTAGATATTCCATAAAAATCTGCCGTTTCCAGCTACAATAGTGATGTACAACATTAACAATGTCTGCACTGTATTTCGGATCAATTTGATGTTATTTTAATGGACCAAAAATGTGCTTTTCTTTCAAAAACATGGACATTTCGAAGTGACCCCAAACTTTGAACGGTAGTGTATATAGTACCACGCAAAATGTTGGACACACCTACATTACTCATTCAAGGGTTTTTATTTACTTTTACTATTTTCTACATTGTAGAACAATAGTGAAGATATCAAAACTATGAAATAACACATATGGAATCATGTCGTGAACAAAAATATATTTGAGATTTGAGATTCTTCAAAGTAGCCACCCTTTGCCTTGATGACAGCACACTCTTGGCATTCACTCAAACAGCTTCACCTGGAATGCTTTTCCAACAGTCTTGAAGGAGTTCCCACATATGCTGAGCACTTGTTGGCTGTTTTTCCTTCACTCTGCGGTCCAACTCATCCCAAACCATCTCAATTGGGTTGAGGTAGGGTGATTGTGGAGGCCAGGTCATCTGATGCAGCCCTCCATCACTCTCCTTCTTGGTCAAATAGCCCTTACACACCCTGTCCTGATGAAAAATAAATGATATTGTGATTAAGCGGAAACCAGATTCGATGGCGTATAGCTGCAGAATGCTGTGGTAGCCAAGCTGGTTAATTGTGCCTTGAATTCTAAATAAATCACTGACACTGTCATCAGCAAAGCACCCCCACAAGATCACACCTCCTCCTCCATGCATCATGGTGGGAACCACACATGCGGAGATCATCAGTTCTCCTACTCTGTATCTCACAAAGACACTGCTCTTGGAACCAAAAATCTCAAATTTGGATTCATCAGACCAAATGACAGATTTCCACCCATCTAATGTCTATTGCTCATGTTCCTTGGCCCAAGCAAGTCTCTTCTTATTATTGATGTCCTTTAGTTGTGGTTTCTCTGCAGCAATTCAACCATGAAGGCTGGATTCACACAGTCTCCTCTGAACAGTTGATGTTGAGATGTGTCTGTTACTTGAACTCTGTGAATCATTTATTTGGGCTGCAATTTCTGAGGCTGGTAATTCTAATGAACTTATCCTCTGCAGCAGAGGTAACTCTGGGTCTTCCTTTCCTCTGGCGGTCCTCAGGAGAGCCAATTTGATCATAGCACTAGATGGTTTTTGTGACTGCCCTTGAAGAAACTTTCAAAATTCTTGAAATGTTCTGTATTGACTGACCATGTCTTAAAGTAATGATCGACTGTCATTTGTCTTTGCTTGATTGAGCAGTTCTTGCCATAATACTTGGTTTTTTACCAAATAGGGATATCTTCTGTATACCACCCCTACCTTATCACAACACAACTGATTTTCTTAAACACATTAAGAAGGATAGAAATTCCACAAATTAACTTTTATCAAGGCACACTAGTTAATTGAAATGCATTCCAGGTGACTAGCTCATGAAGCTGGTTGAGAGAATGCCAAGAGTGTGCAAAGCTGTCATCAAGGCAAAGGGTGGCTACTTTGAAGAATCTCAAATATAAAACAGCCTCCATTCTTCTGGAAATGCTTTCCACTAGATGTTGGAACACTTAAGGGGGGTCTTCCATTCAGCCACAAGAGCTTTAGTGAGGTTAGGCACTGATGTTGGACGATTAGGCCTGGCTCGCAGTCGGCAAGCCAATTCATCCCAAAGGTGTTCGAAGGGTTTAAGGTCAGGGCTCTGTTCAGGCCTGTTAAGTTCTTCCACACCGATTTCGACAAACTATTTCTGTATGTACCTCGCTTTGTGCATGTGGGCATTTCCAGTCACAACTTGCAGACTTGTTTACGTGTTGCTGTGCGTTTTGTTGCCAACCTATTTTGCTACCTGACAACTTTACGTTTTTTACTTTTTAATTACCGTTTATATTTTGTTTTTTTCCCTCAACTTTTTCACTCCGGACACTTCATCTGGACATGGTTCGTCAGGACCTCCAACAGCCGAAGCTAAGTAGTAACATTAACATGATGTCTTCTAATTGCAGTCGCTGTACTCATAATATACAGGAGAACGATCGCCTTACGGCGAGGATAGCTGTGCTACAAGCCCAGCTTCAGACGCAATCGTTAGGCAAGGGTAATTTCAGTGTAGGAAAGGATGAAACAGCATCTGTGCCACCAGTAAGTACAGATAGTAGTATAAATCCCCTGGCACAGTCCCTGCAGCCGGACAACTTTCTCACGCTTTCTGGAAGGAAATGCTGTAGGAATGCTCAACCGGTGTCGCTCATTCAGCCGACAGAAACTTTCAACCGGTTTTCCCCATTAAGCAGCGAGTCGGAGTCAGAGGCCGAGCCTTCTCTTGTCTCTACTCCTCCCGTTACGGGGTCTGAGACGCCGAAGCTTCCCACCATTAGCTCTGACAAATTGAAAACTCTAGTCATTGGCGACTCCATTACCCGCAGTATTAGACTTAAAACGAATCATCCAGTGATCATACACTGTTTACCAGGGGGCAGGGCTACCGACGTTAAGGCTAATCTGAAGATGGTGCTGGCTAAAGCTAAAACTGGCAAGTGTATAGAGATATTGTTATCCACGTCGGCACCAGCGATGTTAGGATGAAACAGTCAGAGATCACCAAGCGCAACATAGCTTCTGCGTGTAAATTAGCTAGAAAGATGTGTCGGCATCGAGTAATTGTCTCTGGCCCCCTCCCAGTTAGGGGGAGTGATGAGCTCTACAGCAGAGTCTCACAACTCAATCGCTGGTTGAAAACTGTTTTCTGCCCCTCCCAAAAGATAGAATTTGTAGATAATTAGCCCTCTTTCTGGGACTCACCCACAAACAGGACCAAGCCTGACCTGTTGTGGAGTGACGGACTCCATCCTAGATGGAGGGGTGCTCTCATCTTATCTACCAACATAGACAGGGCTCTAACTCCTCTAGCTCCACAATGAAATAGGGTGCAGGCCAGGCAGCAGGCTGTTAGCCAGCCTGCCAGCATAGTGGAGTCTGCCATTAGCACAGTCAGTGTAGTCAGCTCAGCTATCACCATTGAGACCGTGTCTGTGCCTCGATCTAGGTTGGGCAAAACTAAACATGGCGGTGTTCGCCTTAGCAATCTCACTAGGATAAAGACCTCTTCCATTCCTGTCATTATTGAAAGAGATCATGATACCTCACATCTCAAAATAGGGCTACTTAATGTTAGATCCCTTACTTCAAAGGCAATTATAGTCAATGAACTAATCACTGATCATAATCTTGATGTGATTGGCCTGACTGAAACATGGCTTAAGCATGATGAATTTACTGTGTTAAATGAGGCCTCACCTCCTGGCTACACTAGTGACCATATCCCCCGTGCATCCCGCAAAGGCGGAGGTGTTGCTAACATTTACGATAGCAAATTTCAATTTACAAAAAAAAAATGACGTTTTCGTCTTTTGAGCTTCTAGTCATGAAATCTATGCAGCCTACTCAATCACTTTTTATAGCTACTGTTTACAGGCCTCCTGGGCCACATACAGCGTTCCTCATTGAGTTCCCTGAATTCCTATCGTACCTTGTAGTCATAGCAGATAATATTCTAATCTTTGGTGACTTTAATATTCACATGGAAAAGTCCACAGACCCACTCCAAAAGGCTTTCGGAGCAAATCATCGACTCAGTGGGTTTTGTCCAACATGTCTCTGGACCCACTCACTGTCACAGTCATACTCTGGACATAGTTTTGTCCCATGGAATAAATGTTGTGGATCTTAATGTTTTTCCTCATAATCCTGGACTATCGGACCACCCTTTTATTACATTTGCAATTGCAACAAATAATCTGCTCAGACCCCAACCAAGGAACATCAAAAGTCGTGCTATAAATTCACAGACAACACAAAGATTCCTTGATGTCCTTCCAGATTCCCTCTGTCTACCCAAGGAGGCCAGAGGACAAAAATCAGTTAACCACCTAACTGAGGAACTCAATTTAACCTTGCGCAGTACCCTAGATGCAGTTGCACCCTTAAAAACTAAAAACATTTCTCATAAGAAACTAGCTCCCTGGTACACAGAAAATACCTGAGCTCTGAAGCAAGCTTCCAGAAAATTGGAACGGAAATGGCGCCACACCAAACTGGAAGTCTTCCGACTAGCTTGGAAAGACAGTACCGAAGAGCCCTTACTGCTGCTCGATCATCCTATTTTTCTAACTTAATTGAGGAAAATAAGAACAATCCGAAATTCCTTTTTGATACTGTCGCAAAGCTAACTAAAAAGCAGCATTCCCCAAGAGAGGATGGCTTTCACTTTAGCAGTGATAAATTCATGAACTTCTTTGAGGAAAAGATCATGATTATTAGAAAGCAAATTACTGACTCCTCTTTAAATCTGCGTATTCCTTCAAAGCTCAGTTGTCCTGAGTCTGCACAACTCTGCCAGGACCTAGGATCAAGAGAGACGCTCAAGTGTTTTAGTACTATATCTCTTGACCTAATGATGAAAATAATCATGGCCTCTAAACCTTCAAGCTGCATACTGGACCCTATTCCAACTAAACTACTGAAAGAGCTGCTTCCTGAGCTTGGCCCTCCTATGTTGAACATAATAAACGGCTCTCTATCCACCGGATTTGTACCAAACTCACTAAAAGTGGCAGTAATAAAGCCTCTCTTGAAAAAGCCAAACCTTGACCCAGAAAATATAAAAAACTATCGGCCTATATTGAATCTTCCATTCCTCTCCCAAAATTTTGAAAAGGCTGTTGCGCAGCAACTCACTGCCTTCCTGAAGACAAACAATGTATACGAAATGCTTCAGTCTGGTTTTAGACCCCATCATAGCACTGAGACTGCACTTGTGAAGGTGGAAAATGACCTTTTAATGGCATCAGATCGAGGCTCTGCATCTGTCCTCGTGCTCCTAGACCTTAGTGCTGCTTTTGATACCATTGATCACCACATTCTTTTGGAGAGATTGGAAACCCAAATTGGTCTACACGGACAAGTTCTGGCCTGGTTTAGATCTTATCTGTCGGAAAGATATCAGTTTGTCTCTGTGATTTGTGATTTGTCAGAGGACAAACCGTTCGACAAATCAACTGTAAATTTCGGTGTTCCTCAAGGTTCCGTTTTAGGACCACTATTGTTTTCACTATATATTTTACCTCTTGGGGATGTCATTCGAAAACATTATGTTAACTTTCACTGCTGTACTGCAGCGCCAGCTGTGCCATCAGAGTCCCTGTGTTCGCGCCCAGGCTCTGTCGTAACCGGCCGCGACCGGGAGGTCCGTGGGGCGACGCACAATTGGCCTAGCGTCGTCCGGGTTAGGGAGGGATTGGTCGGTAGGGATCTCCTTGTCTCATCGCGCACCAGCGACTCCTGTGGCGGGCCGGGCGCAGTGCGCGCTAGCCAAGGTTGCCAGGTGCACGGTGTAGCCTCCGACACATTGGTGCGGCTGGCTTCCGGGTTGGATGCGCTCTGTGTTAAGAAGCAGTACGGCTGGTTGGGTTGTGCATCGGAGGACGCATGACATTCAACCTTCGTCTCTCCCGAGCCCGTACGGGAGTTGTAGCAATGAGACAAGATAGTAGCCACAACAATTGGATACCACAAAATTGGGGAGAAAAAGGGGTAAAAAAAAAACTTTCACTGCTATGTGGATGACACACAACTGTACATTTCAATGAAACATGGTGAAGCCCCAAAAATTGCCCTCGCTAGAAGCATGTGTTTCAGACATAAGGAAGTGGATGGCTGCAAACTTTCTATATTAAACTCTGACAAAACAGAGATGCTTGTTCTAGGTCCCAAGAAACAAAGAGATCTTCTGTTGAATCTGACAATTAATCTTAATGGTTGTACAGTCGTCTCAAATAAAACTGTGAAGGACCTCGGCGTTACTCTGGACCCTGATCTCTCTTTTGAAGAACATATCAAGACCATTTCAAGGACAGCTTTTTTCCATCTACGTAACATTGCAAAAATCAGAAACTTTCCGTCCAAAAATGATGCAGAAAAATTAACACATGCTTTTGTCACTTCTAGGTTAGACTACTGCAATGCTCTACTTTCCGGCTACCCGGATAAAGCACTAAATAAACTTCAGTTAGTGCTAAATACGGCTGCTAGAATCCTGACTAGAACCAAAAAATGTGATCATATTACTCCAGTGCTAGCCTCCCTACACTGGCTTCCTGCAAGGGCTGATTTCAAGGTTTTACTGCTAACCTACAAAGCATTACATGGGCTTGCTCCTACCTATCTCTCTGATTTGGTCCTGCCGTACATACCTACACGTACGCTACGGTCACAAGACGCAGGCCTCCTAATTGTCCCTAGAATTTCTAAGCAAACAGCTGGAGGCAGGGCTTTCTCAAATCAAATCAAATCAAATGAAATAAAATTTTCTTTGTCACATACACATGGTTAGCAGATGTTAATGCGAGTGTAGCGAAATGCTTGTGCTTCTCCTATAGAGCTCCATTTTTATGGAACAGTCTGCCTACCCATGCCAGGGACGCAAACTCGGTCTCAACCTTTAAGTCTCTACTGAAGACTCATCTCTTCAGTGGGTCATATGATTGAGTGTAGTCTGGCCCAGGAGTGGGAAGGTGAACGGAAAGGCTCTGGAGCAACGAACCGGACTTGCTGTCTCTGCCTGGCCGGTTCCCCTCTTTCCACTGGGATTCTCTGCCTCTAACCCTATTGCAGGGGCTGAGTCACTGGCTTACTGGGGCTCTCTCATACCGTCCCTGGGAGGGGTGCGTCACCTGAGTGGGTTGAGTCACTGATGTGGTCATCCTGTCTGGGTTGGCGCCCCCCCCACCTTGGTTTGTGCCGTGGCAGAGATCTTTGTGGGCTATACTCAGCCTTGTCTCAGGATGGTAAGTTGGTGGTTGAAGATATCCCTCTAGTGGTGTGGGGGCTGTGCTTTGGCAAAGTGGGTGGGGTTATATCCTTCCTGTTTGGCCCTGTCCGGGGGTGTCCTCGGATGGGGCCACAGTGTCTCCTGACCCCTCCTGTCTCAGCATCCAGTATTTATGCTGCAGTAGTTTATGTGTCGGGGGCTAGGGTCAGTTTGTTATATCTGGAGTACTTCTCCTGTCCTATTCGGTGTCCTGTGTGAACTTAAGTGTGCTCTCTCTAATTCTCTCTTTCTCTCTTTCTTTCTCTCTCTCGGAGGACCTGAGCCCTAGGACCATGCCTCAGGACTACCTGACATGATGACTCCTTGCTGTCCCCAGTCCACCTGGCCGTGCTGCTGCTCCAGTTTCAACTGTTCTGCCTTACTATTATTGGACCATGCTGGTAATTTTATGAACATTTGAACATCTTGGCCATGTTCTGTTATAATCTCCACCCGGCACAGCCAGAAGAGGACTGGCCACCCCACATAGCCTAGTTCCTCTCTGGGTTTCTACCTAGGTTTTGGCCTTTCTAGGGAGTTTTTCCTAGCCACCGCGCTTCTACACCTGCATTGCTTGCTTTTTGGGGTTTTAGGCTGGGTTTCTGTACAGCACTTTGAGATATCAGCTGATGTACGAAGGGCTATATAAATACATTAGATTTGATTTGATTGTCATGCTGAAAGCAGAAAAGGCCTTGCCCAAACTGTTGCCTCAAAGTTGGAAGCGTAGAATCGTCTAGAATGTAATTGTATGCTGTAGCATTAAGATTCCCTTCACTGGAACTTAGAGGCCTAGCCCGAACCATGAAAAACAGAACCAGACATAATTCCTCCTTCAACAAACTTTAGAGTAGGCACTATGCATTCGGACAGGCAGCGATCAACTGGCTTCCGCTAAACCCAGATTTGTCTGTCGGACTGCCAGATGGTGAAGCGTTATACATATTTTCCAGTGAACGCGTTTCCGCTGCTTCAGAGTCCAATGGCGGCTAGCTTTACACTTTACATCATTCTAAGTGTTCCGTTACCATGATGGCTTGCAATGTTCTAATCCCTTGCTGGCTAGCTAGCCACCTTTGACTAACACAGTCACATCAAACAGTGCAGCCATAATAACACCAAAGTAGCTGCACTTGTGTTTGTTGAAGCTCTTTTCTAGGGATATTTTGGGGGATACATCCATAACAATAAGCTAATGATGTGCAATTTTGCCTGGCATAGAACATTTGCTCTTTTGCAAGGCCACAGTTTAGAAGAGATAGCCAACTACACAGCTAACACAATCACTTTAAACAGAAGCTGGAAAGACAGCGAACTAGCTGCATTTTGTGTTTTTCTAAAGACATTTCTTTGTATATCCATAAAGATGCTGATTCATGATTTCGACTGGCTGAAAAAAGCTGCCAGCCTGTCTAGTCCTGACTTCCAACACGTTCATTACCATAGGACAGCTGGAGATCGAATTTCAATATTGAAACAATGTTGCAAATGTCGGAGAGAGGTTATTACAAATCTCTGCTGTTGAAAACCAAATGCTAGTCTAAAAGACATGGGAGATAATGTCTAGATGCTTTTCAAAGTGTGGATATAGTATATAAATTGCCTGGCTGAGCTGATGCGACAGTGTATTGCACTGTCAGATGGAACAGAGTAAAGATTTAGCCAGTGGTAACTTGTGGAATAGACATTGGCTGGAATGCGGTTTTAACCAATCAGCATCCAGGATTAGACCCACCCGTTGTATAAAGTATGTTATAAACTGGGTGGTTTGAGCCCTGAATGCTGATTGGCTGAAAGCCGTGGTATATCAGACCTTATACCATGGGTATGACAAAAACACATATTTTTTCTAATTACGTTGTTAACCACTTTATAATAGCAATAAGGCACCTGAGGAGTTTGTGGTATACAGTATAGCCAATATACCACAGCTAATGACTGTATCTAGGCACTCTGCGTTGTGTCATTCATAAGAACAGCCCTTAGCCTGGGTATGTTTGCGAAATACCACACCTCCTCAGGCCTTATTACTTAAGTATAGTATAGCATAGTTTAATATACTACTCTGGAACAAGATACACCAGTAGAAGTCCCTCTTTCTATCCCCGCTCCCACATTTCACACCAACAAAGCAAAAAAGAAAAGGAGAGGGGATAGAAAGAAAATAACATTGCACAAAATAGACCCTGTGACGCTTCCCTTTACATCCTGGGCCTTGTTGGCTGTCTTAAATGATTAGAGAAAAATGAAAACATACAGGAGGGATTTATAGGTGTATGGCTTGACCCACCCCCCCATCCATTTTACCTACCACTGGACTCCATTGTGAATCTAAAATTGCCAATATTGATGCTCAGTGGGGTGAATAGAACGGGGGGGGGGGGGGGGAGACAGCCAGAGCTTGTATTCTCCCCTCCTCTGCCCTCATAGAGAGAAAAATATATATCACGCTGTCTGATGTGGGCTTAAATGCTCGTTTGCTTTGCCGATCACGTCGCGACTCCCATCATCTTTCCCCCACGACTCAAAGACAAATCTAGGCCGCTGTGCGCACGCCAACGCCAGCTCAAACGTGATGAATGATGCTCCCATCCTGATGGGTCCCTGTTGATGCATGTTCAAGTGGAAGGGATTTAATTTAACCATAGAAATGACAGACCATTCTTTTGGTTAGTGGCAACGGACAATGACGACGAGGGGAGTCACTGATTTATTGAAGTGCAAGGGATTGGGTAAGGGAAAAAAGAAAAGGGAAGGCCACCTCTGTCATGAATGCAATAATTTGGTGAATCGTCTCCTGGTCCCCATTCTTCCTTTCCTTATCCTCTTCACCAGCTGATCCCCCAGTTTGATTAGCCAATCCCTACATTCCCCTCCCCATACCAAGGGTACATTTCCATCACACACAGACTTTCTTCATCAATGTTTGACAGTGTTGGTCAAAGAGCCACACCTGAATCAAGCCCATGATACAGTAGTTGACTCTCAAGTGAATAAGTAAGGAAAAATAAGCTTAAAAATGTGGGCATAAAAAACATAGAACCTACCCCAACACCAACAGAGCAGCACAAAGTCGAATTGGCATGACAGCTCCGGTCTGTGTTGCGCTGCCGAGGAAAAAGGAAACTGAAGCCTCATGAACAATGGCGGGGTTAAGAGTGCCAGGCACACGGGGGGGATTAAGATCTTGTTCTCCACTATCTCCACTTCAGCAGGCATCTCCCCAGACATCCACCAGGCCACGCACCAGACCCAAGTCAGCTTGGCTTCCAATCAATCCACTCTACTCAAGTTTTGTATGGACCAACGATTAACATGAGGACTTTCTCCCTCGCCAGTTCCAAATCAGACAGGATAGGCTCCGTCGATACCTCACCTCCTCAGTCTCCTCCTCCTCTTTCCCCCCCATTTCCCTCCTCTCCCACTCTCTCGCTAATTCGTTGAGACCATTGTAGTGGAGAAGAATACAATTAAATCTCTCAACAATTAAGCCAGATCCCATCCCCAAACTGCGTCTCTGTTGATTACATAACAGGCCATTGCGAGGGCGACCATGAATATTCACAAATTATGAATGGTCTTAACATGGTAGTCATTGTCTTCTTTAGGGGGGGTTGCATATTTTTGGGGGAGTTGGGGAAAATTAAGTCCCAATATCAACTTCAAAGTAAAGTGATTTTTTCACTAATCAACACATTGTTGCTGCTTCTTAGTAGCGATCTACACTCTGTAATCTATTTGTTTGTATCTGAGCCATTTTGTGTTTGCCTTGGATGTCTGTTTTTATTATTGACAATCTAGTTGGTTGACACTGTCTTGTCATCATGACATCCTCTGTCAATGCAAACTTGTGAGAGTGAATTTGTCAGTTCAGGTTATTTTCATCAAGAGAATGCTTATATTAAAGATGACTAAGAAGCTCTACAGAACATCATACCTGAGAAAGTAATTCTGTCTTGGAGAGGTCACTTTGTCTTGCACCATCATAGATAGAACTTTTATTAAACACCTGAGACTTTTATTAGTTCACACTGTAAAAAAAAACACACACACACACTGTCACGTTCTGACCATAGTTATTGTGTGTTTTCCTTGTTTTAGTGTTGGTCAGGATGTGAGCTGGGTGGGCATTCTATGTTGTATGTCTAGGTTGTCTATTTCTATGTTTGGCCTGATATGGTTCTCAATCAGAGGCAGGTGTTAGTCATTGTCTCTGATTGGGAACCATATTTAGGTAGCCTGTTTTGTGTTGGGTTTTGTGGGTGGATGTTTCCATGTCTGTTTCACCACACAGGACTGGTTCGGTTTTCACATTTATTGTTTTATATATTTGTAGTGTCTTTCCCGGTATTCGTCTTGATTAAAGATGTTTAACCCTAACCATGCTGTGTTTTGGTCCGTTTCTCCTTCCCAGAAGGAAAACCGTTACACACACACAGATGTAAGCAATATATTTGGAGAACTTAAATGTTTTGGGAGACGGGCCCCAGTAGATCATCAAATAAGGGAAGATAATCAATCTTGTGTGTTGTGACCACATTGTGTCAATGCTGAGATCTCTCAAAAAGACTTCACAGAGGCAGCAAACAGAGCAGAATGGAGATACAGAAATAGAGAGAGGTTGAATAAAGAGAAGACCAAGAGAGACAAATAAATGAGAGAGACAGAAAGGAGAGAGAGTAAACCTTTAATGATAAGAACTGCCCGCTCACAGTGCGATACATTGCAAGACGACACAAGTCACAGCACAACAAAAGGGGAGACATTGGATGGGGACCCTTCACTGAGAAATGAATGAGTTCATACTGGGAAGAATTGTCTCCATAAGCCAATCCTGTGCAGTTACCCAAGCACACCAGGACTAAGAAGGAACACCATTTCAGGGTGGAAGCAGTCTCAAGATATGAGTACACCAAACAATTATTGTGTCCCTTTCTCAGTGTTTTGATGACCTTATGTAACCAATCTTCCACCTCCTATTTCAACATAAACCTTGTACAAAAGAAAATAAATTACAGTATTACAAAAAACCTCCCATATTACCATTTCTATTATTTTGATTGTATTGTTACTGAAAACCCTGATTAAAGTGGAGGTGATTTCTCCTCTATTCTACTTCCCCTCATCCCCACTCATTTCCTTCGTAATTGTGTGAATGTCAGGCTTGTCATCAGAGTACTCTGGGTTTATGATTTAGCTCTCCCGTGGCGAGGGATCGACATATTGAACGGCTCGTCGAACAAATCAAATGCTCCCCCGTCCGATATAACGTTTGATCTCTTGAGGGAGATCAGCTCCCACTAACAGCCCGGCACAGACACATTGACAGTGAAAGGCTTCTCTCGGCGTGTGTGCACTCTCGTTTAATTTCCCTTTCATCTGTTAGAAAACACATATTTTGTATGCAGGGAATCAAAAACGTGATATCAAATAATGACATTTCCTTTAATGTTTAATGTGTTCTGCCCTATCATCCTAATAGCATGCTGATGAACCTGTATGTCATCGCCCTCACTAAACTGGGTTGTAAATGACAATGGTGACAGCAGTGTTGTAGACACTGTTTCAAAATAATTAAATTCATTTCAAAACTGTTTGACTTTTGTCTTCATTTAATTGTGTTACAAAGGCTTGGAGTTGTTATTAGTGCAGCTTGAGATAACACTGAGGCCTTAGATTTTCTAAATCCATTGTTTTCAAGAAAATTAGGAAATGGAAAGAAACCTACAGTAATATTGTCTGGAACAAAACACATTGCAATAGATTGAAATCTAATGACATCAGATACAGTTACAGTATTTCACCCTTAAGAAAGCCTTTTGTTAATTTACAGTCGGTTATGTCACATTTTCTGATACTGTATGTAAGCTTAATAAACTAAAGTGATACTGGCAAGAACAGTGTGCAGGTTTTTATTTTCCTCTAACATATCATCACAATTCTGTAAGTCATCTGCAACAAGCAAAAGATGTGCAAGTTATTTTCTTAAGTTATATCACCATTTAGTTGGACTGGAGGATTTTCTGTTAGCAAAAGTGAAATTTCAGTGCATCAGTGCCTGTTCAAATACATAAAAAGATGATTGTAGACACATTAAAAAACACAATTAAATGGAAGAAATCATCTATCGTCTATCTAGATGTTATTATTTAATTTATACGTCAGTCAAATTAATCCGCTGAAAATGACACTTTCTAAAACGCGGCATTGTTTAGATCTCATTGTTGACTGACAGTTTGGAGAAGGCAGATTCATTATTTTGTCAAAGATATGATGGGGTCTTGATGTCATTGGAGAGGGAAATGAGGATGTCAAGGCCTATTTGTCAACCTGATGAAATAGCTCTCAGTTCACGTTTCTGCTCTGCGCTCACTCATTGTACCACTGTCTGTCCTCTTCTCTGAGTCTGATAACTCATCTCTGAGTCTGATATCTCTCATGTTGAAATAGAGAGTCAAGCTGATTTCTGGTTTGTTAAATAAATATTAGGTCCATCCAGAGATGAACCTAACACTGTACTTTTATAAGGCCATAACAACACCATAATAAGCATGGTGCCTTTAAAAAATAAGTGCCAAGTGAAGAAAAATTGAACTCTGAATCATCATTAAATGGCTAACATCAGAATTCATAAATATGTTTGTATTGCTTATGAACTTTAGAATTTTAGAATTTTCCAAGAAATTCATTGACAGAAGAGCAAATAGAGAAACCAAGGACTCCTAAACCTCCTAAACACTCTCTATTCCAACCGCTACTCAGTCACCTCCTCTCCTCTGCATTGCCCAGCTACCTCCTTCACCTCTCCCTTCACCTCTCCTCTGATTTATCTAGCAGTGTTGAGGAGGAGGATTTACACTCTCCCTCCTACACCGTCGGGCTCTGTACGCCAATTATGGCCCGGGGGAGGTTCACCTTGCCAGTGAATGAGCTCAGATGAAAAGCTAAAAGAAAACATTAACTCATCCATAAGAGGCCACAGAGATGAAAACGCTTGTCAACACCCAGGAAATAACAGATAGTGTAATGTGGTTGCAGGAAATAACAGATAGTGTAATGTGGTTGCTCCATTATATGATAGTGAGGTCACAAAGTCTCAGTATGGTTGAGTGCAGTCGAGACCTTGAGGTTGGGAAGTGTATAGGGTCAGGGCCCTAGTTGATCTAGCTGCATGTTGACTCTGCTATACCATTGCATTTTCCACTCATCACTGTATGTGTAATAAATCACTGTGTTTATTTAATGAAAATAATTAAAAAATATAGTTTTTATCATTTATTTCCCTGAGCCTCCTATGGCCCTTGATATGCTCAGTCTCATCGTTTGGGCGTTAGGAAACAAATGTGATGATATTTACATACATAGCCCTGATTGGCTAATAGGATGTTATTGAGCCCACCCCCTTACCAGGATGAACAGTCATTGGTTTATCATAATCCGATCACATTGTGACATCATGACGTGGGCCAAAAGTTCCATCCCTCCTGAACAGGCTGAAATTCCAGGCATTTTTTTCAAACAGCTCTTACACAAAAAGGGCATAACCATTTTCACAATTTCGTTGTTAATTTGACTGCATAGTGTGGAAAAAGCGATTAAAAAAAGTAAAATCAGGTTTGAACTGCACTGCTCCTTTATTAAATACGATTTGTGAATCATCCGTATGTTAATAATTTATGTGGTTTCTTTTAATAATGTTGTTTGACAGTGTCCTGGAGCCCTATTCTATCAAAAAACAAATTCAGATAATTTTTTGGGGACAAGATAAAGTAATGTTCTTTCTCTGCTATAAATAAAAAATGCCATGATTGTTTCAAATAATGTTTTATGTATAGGCATTGATTGAGGCTCAATGTTAAATTAAAATCTCCTTACCATCATATCTAAGCTAATATGACACCAATCTTGATGAAAATTTGCAAATCATCTTAATTGAAGGTACACAACACACTCTGCCTCTCGTCATGAGCCCTCTATCCGTTATCAAGAACCACAAAGCAAATGTTTAATAGGGTCGTTAGCATTAGTCGTCAGAATTTTTTTGGCCCAGAACTAGCTCATTGTCTAGGCGTCGGATAAAAAGAGATTACAGCGTCCATAAAGTGACAATTAGACTTGTCACCTTTCAGACTGAAAACATTTGTAGGGGCAACAGTTTTGATTAAATATATAATTTATCGCTCTCACATTCTAACTTCTGTCCATTAAGAACCAACGATGTGCTACCTTTTTGTAGCATTTCTGACAATGCGAACATTATTTTTATCTGAAGCTCAGAGTTCTAACACCGGGTTAGTTGCTCAGCAACAACACAGCTGCTTGCACCATGCTGCCTGTCATCGGAACAAACCTAGGTTACTGTGTATAGCTGATATGATACTTTGATTAGCTAGGTAAGTTACAGTGCCTTGCGAAAGTATTCGGCCCCCTTGAACTTTGCGACCTTTTGCCACATTTCAGGCTTCAAACATAAAGATATAAAACTGTATTTTTTTGTGAAGAATCAACAACAAGTGGGACACAATCATGAAGTGGAACGACATTTATTGGATGTTTCAAACTTTTTTAACAAATCAAAAACTGAAAAATTGGGCGTGCAAAATTATTCAGCCCCTTTACTTTCAGTGCAGCAAACTCTCTCCAGAAGTTCAGTGAGGATCTCTGAATGATCCAATGTTGACCTAAATGACTAATGATGATAAATACAATCCACCTGTGTGTAATCAAGTCTCCGTATAAATGCACCTGCACTGTGATAGTCTCAGAGGTCCGTTAAAAGCGCAGAGAGCATCATGAAGAACAAGGAACACACCAGGCAGGTCCGAGATACTGTTGTGAAGAAGTTTAAAGCCAGATTTGGATACAAAAAGATTTCCCAAGCTTTAAACATCCCAAGGAGCACAGTGCAAGCGATACTATTGAAATGGAAGGAGTATCAGACCACTGCAAATCTACCAAGACCTGGCCGTCCCTCTAAACTTTCAGCTCATACAAGGAGAAGACTGATCAGAGATGCAGCCAAGAGGCCCATGATCACTCTGGATGAACTGCAGAGATCTACAGCAGAGGTGGGAGACTCTGTCCATAGGACAACAATCAGTCGTATATTGCACAAATCTGGCCTTTATGGAAGAGTGGCAAGAAGAAAGCCATTTCTTAAAGATATCCATAAAAAGTGTTGTTTAAAGTTTGCCACAAGCCACCTGGGAGACACACCAAACATGTGGAAGAAGGTGCTCTGGTCAGATGAAACCAAAATTGAACTTTTTGGCAACAATGCAAAACGTTATGTTTGGCGTAAAAGCAACAGCTCATCACACTGAACACACCATCCCCACTGTCAAACATGGTGGTGGCAGCATCATGGTTTGGGCCTGCTTTTCTTCAGCAGGGACAGGGAAGATGGTTAAAATTGATGGGAAGATGGATGGAGCCAAATACAGGACCATTCTGGAAGAAAACCTGATGGAGTCTGCAAAAGACCTGAGACTGGGACGGAGATTTGTCTTCCAACAAGACAATGATCCAAAACATAAAGCAAACTCTACAATGGAATGGTTCAAAAATAAACATATCCAGGTGTTAGAATGGCCAAGTCAAAGTCCAGACCTGAATCCAATCGAGAATCTGTGGAAAGAACTGAAAACTGCTGTTCACAAATGCTCTCCATCCAACCTCACTGAGCTCGAGCTGTTTTGCAAGGAGGAATGGGAAAGAATGTCAGTCTCTCGATGTGCAAAACTGATAGAGACATACCCCAAGCGACTTACAGCTGTAATCGCAGCAAAAGGTGGCGCTACAAAGTATTAACTTAAGGGGGCTGAATAATTTTGCACGCCCAATTTTTCAGTTTTTGATTTGTTAAAAAAGTTTGAAATATCCAATAAATGTCGTTCCACTTCATGATTGTGTCCCACTTGTTGTTGATTCTTCACAAAAAAATACAGTTTTATATCTTTATGTTTGAAGCCTGAAATGTGGCAAAGTTCAAGGGGGCAGAATACTTTCGCAAGGCACTGTATGTTGCTTCCCAGCTAGCACAGTGGATCTGGGCCGATTCCGCCTGAGAGTCATACTTGCTGACGTCATGTGGCCCGAGTCTGGGCCGCCGTCGGCAGTATTACTTATGGCTAGGATGCAGGGATTGAGCTCGGGCCAATTCCTGTGTGAGTTATCTGGCCAAAATGTTTTACTTGGGGCACGGGCCCATTGGGGCTACTCTCTGGCAAATTATTACACGGGCTGCTTTATATAATTAACAGTTCATTATTTATTTAGCCATATTTTTTCATTGTTTCTGTGATACATTTTTTGTTGTTGTTGTCCCATCGCCCTGTAGCAACTCCTGTGGCGGGCCAGATACATGCACACTGACACGGTCACCAGGTGTACGGTGCTTCCTACAACACAAAATGTTTTTTTGTTTTGGATGGGTATAATTTGTATGTATGAAATAGTAATTTTTAAAATGACTATATCGGGTAATTTTGTATACATTTATTTAAATTTGCATTGGGCCACTTTGGGGCGATTCTGGTAAGAAGCAGGCAAAGTCGACTGAATTCCGGTAGACGAAACAGCCCGATTTACTTGGGCGGAGTCTGGGCAGTCATTCATTTTGATTCTGGGCTGAGTCCAACACCCGCTTCTGGGCCGATTCCCATTGCTAGCTGGGATGTTCAAGTCCAGCAGCTAGCCTCTGTAGCTTGCTAACACCAGTCACATGAAATCTAGCTAGCTGACAAACCATGCAAAAAAGGGTAGCTAGCCAATTACTGTGATTTTGTTTTGATTAGCTAGGTAGCTAGCAAGTCGTAACGTTATTGAAGTCAGATGAGAGCTATCGTTGGCTAGGTAGCTAACCAACAAGCGAGGAAAGCTAGCTATATTTAGCCAAATAAAGTTTTTATTATAAGTCTGAATTCATCATGTGTAAACTGCTGACCTAAACACTTGCGTGTAATCAGAGCACAATAAGATAGCGGACGTCCCTGGCTACTATGATAGCCTGTTAATGTTGCTGTTTGGGGTTTTAGGCTGTGTTTCTGTATAGCACTTTGTGACATCGGTTGATGTAAAAAGGGATAAATTAATACATTTGATTGATTGAGCTAGGAAACATTATCCAATGTAAGACTGTAACGTTAGCTAAAGCGTATGACCAGTTATTTCACAACAATATATCATACTCATACTTATATCATACAAAACATAGCTAGCTAACATTAGGTAGCTAGCTAGCTAGCTAGCTAACATTAGTTATGTTAAGTTTAAAACCTCCAAACTTTGGGAAACTGTCACGCTGCTCAAGTTAATCTACATTGCTAGCTATAATCAATGAGATGGATTGCTTACGTTTACTACCGAACTAGCTAGTTAGGTAGCCAATGTTACACCAACAAGACTGTACGACAACTCAATGTTCATAATATATCATAGCGGCATTCTTCTACAAAATATAGCTAGCTAGCAAAATAGGTTCAAAACAGGATCAAAGCCAACACCAAACTTTGGGCTACTGTCACATTGCTAGCTAACTACCTTACAATGAATGCAATGGGCATTGCAAAACTAGCTAGGTAAGACAAGGTAGCCAGATTTCAGACAGGAAAAACAGTGCAGTTAGCTATGTTACATTTCCTAGACTAAAAACAACCAAGACCATAACACAAACCATAGCTGAGAAAATAAATAATTTTGTTAAGAAACAGTAAGCTAGTTATTAATCGCATATAGTGAATGACCCCAAATGCGCATGTAAACAGAGCCTCAGTTCAGTTGTGCACCGCAAGTGTGCAAATGCATGCTTGCATCAGACAATTTACAAGGCTCGACTGACAGCATAGTTGTTTCAAACATGTTTGTCGAATAATTTAAAGTTACTTTTCAGTGCGCTCCCAAAAAATCTGAAAAATCTGCATTTCCCCTGGCAATTGGCCAGTTGATATGCTAGCATCTCCCATATCCATAAGAGTAAACAAAAAAAAGTCCTAAGTGAGAAAAGCATTGGTCTGAAGTCAAAAAGAAAAGGCAAATAACATGAGCACCGCAACGCCTATACTACCCATGCTCCACCAAGGTTTGACCTACAGCACGACAGCAATGTTGGTATAGTACATCAAATTATGTGTAGGCAGGTTGATTAGGATTCAAATCTTCTCAAACAGCCTAAATCATACTCTTCAGAGGGATAATCAACTTTATCCTGCTAATAAAATTATGTATATAGTACCAGTCAAAAGTTTGGGCACAGCTTCTAATTCTACATTGTAGAATAATAGTGAAGACATCAAAACTATGAAACAACACATATGGAATCAGGTAGTAACCAAAAAAAAACTTTAAAATTCTAAATATTTTTCATATTTGAGATTCTTCAAAGTAGCCACCCTTTGCCTTGAGAGAGCTTGCACACTCTTGGCATTCTCTCAACCAGCTTTTGCCAATTAGCATGGACCCTTTAATGTCGACACGGAGCCCCGCCGATCCATCACGACTGGTCTGCCGACGTTATCGTCCGATCTGGTGTCATGACGTTGCCCTCTTTGAGCACAGCGAGCACCATCCCCCGCTCTCTGCTTCTACAACCAGACTGCTGTGGTCAGAGGTCATAAATTCCTGAGAAGACCTCATGGACACACAGTATTAGAGAAAGGGTAAACTTTCACAGAGGACAAAGGAAATCCTTTCACCTCACAGAACTTGAGGTACGAACAAATTTCATGTTCCAGAGAAAGTGTAAAAGATCGGTGAAGAATCCAGCTACGAACTGGTGCGTTTGTCACAACTTGGGAAGCTCAAGAGAGACGGTGTGGCCACATTACCATAACGCTGTTTATATAATAGCCTCAGATATGAGGTTTACATCTAATTGTTGTATAAGATGAATGAGTGAGGATGATACCGTTTGTATAATGGTGTAATATGATTGTGGACTGTTTAATGAAGAAAAATACAATTCCCTTTTGATTTGAACTAAATCAGAGGACCGCCCCTGAGCCCAGTTAGGGTCAGACATCCTGGGACAGCCCTCTTCCGCCATTCTGAATAAAACCCAACTTTGAGAAATTATCACTTACCTCAATTACGAGAGGGCTAAAGGTGTAGACCATTGCTGAATCTTTTTAACCATACCACGTGGTTAATTAAACTCTTAGACTATCGATACTGACAGAATGAGAACAAGTCTTTGATACTAATTACTAGTCTGCAGCTAGGAATTCGGCATCATTGAACGCGAAGAACGACAACCGCCGAAACATCTATTCTATAACGAATGTCACTTTGAACTATCCCCTCTAACCAAGACAGAGAGAGAGAGGGAGAGATGGACAATTCTACAAAAGAAGACTTTTCACCAGCGATCAAGACGACACACTGAGCGTAAATATATATATTGATTGCAATTGTTCCTGAATAAGTGAGCGTTCATGTGTAAGGGATTAGCATTTTAATTGTTATAATTAACTCTGTAGGGGCTCCTTTGTCTAACAAGCTGCCATGCCGGTTCAGCCCACTAGGGCACATTCTATCATTTCATGTAACCATATTTACTGTTTGTTTATGCATTTCCTTGAATTACTTATTTAGTAATAACTAAATGATTTAAGACAATTAATGTATGGATGACTCATAGTGAAGACTGGATTCATGCAGATAACCAACAATTTACGATGTTTGAAATGAGATTAACATGAGGTAAAATAAAGAAATCATTAATCAGAAGACTATTGATCAGATATGAAAATATCTCAAAGGTTATATTGGGTAATTATAACTTTGTAATCTGAATACTTTCGTTGGTGCCCCAACTTCCTAGTTAATTACAGTTACATGATTATTCAGTTTAATCGAGTAACTAATTACAGAGAATCTTTAATATAAAAGAATTCTTCAGTTTACTGACAGTAAAGACACGACTGTGGTTTCAACAGGCTTTTCCATTGTGATGTCGCCGAAGACCGATATGCTAGCCCCAGCCCACTAGCTTTCTGAACGCCGTGTCTCTCGCTCGCCTAGCGTAGTAGCGGCTACCGAACGTCTCCGTAACTCACCTATTGCTGCTCATTGGTCCCTATGATAATTTGGCTACACAGCTGATGCCTGTTGGAGTGTTCATTAATTATACTGTACCTCATTTTGTTTATCTGTTGGTCCCAGCCTCAAACTCAGGTCCAATGTGTACCTAACTGACCCTCTCTGCCCATTCATTGGCATTTACCCATTGTAGTCTTAGCTCTCCCGACCAACACCGGTGATTGCTTTATGCCTCTCTCTAATGTCAATATGCCATGTCTACTGCTGTTTCAGTTAGTTCTTATTGGTTTTTTTTACTGTATAGCCCCCAGTCCCACTCCACATGCCTTAGATAGCTCTTTTGTCCCTCCCCCCACGCATGCGGAGACCTCACCTGACCTAACTGGTGCCTCCAGAGATGAAACCTCTCTCATCGTCACTCAATAACTAGGTTTACCTCCACTGTACTCACATCCTACCATGCCCTTGTCTGTACATTACAACCTTGAATCTATTTGTACACTCCAGAAATCTGCTCCTTTAATTCTCTGTTCCCAATGCACTAGATTACCAGTTTTTATAGCCTTTAGCTGTACCTTTATCCTACTCCTCCTCTGTTCCTTTGGTGATGTAGAGGTTAACCCAGGCCCTGTAACCCCCAGTACTACACCTATTCCCCAGGCGCTCTCATTTGATGTCTTCTGTAACTGTAAAAGCCTTGGTTTCATGCACGTTAACATCTGAAGTCTCCTTCATAAGATTGTTTTGTTCACTGCTTTAGCACACTCTGCCAACCCTGATGACCTAGCCGTGTCTGAATTCTGGCTTAGGAAGGCCACCAAAAACCCAGAAATGTCCATCCCCAACTACAACATTTTCCATTAAGATAGAACTACCAAAGGGGCGGAGTTGCAATCTACTGCATAGATAGAGCCTGTAGAGTTCAGTCTTACTATCCAGGTCTGTACCCAAATAGTTTGAGTTTTTGCTTTTAAAAACCCACCTTTCCAGAAATAAGTCTCTCACTGTTGACACTTGTTATAGACCCCCCTCAGCCCCCAGCTGTGCCCTGGACACCATATGTGAATTGATTGCCCCCTATTTATCTTCAGAGTTCGTACTGTTAGGTGACCTCAACTGTGATATGCTCAACACCCCGGCCGTCCTACAATCTAAGCTAGATGCCCTCAATCTCACACAAATGATCAAGGAACCTACCAGGTACAACCCCAAATCCGTAAACATGGGCACCCTCATAGATATAATCCTGACCAACTTGCCCTCCAAATACACCTCTGCTGTCTTCAACCAGGATTTCAGCGATCACTGCCTCATTGCCTGCGTCTGTAATGGGTTCACGGTCAAACGACCACCCCTCATCACTGGCAAACTCTCCCTAAAACACTTCATGTTTTATTTCTGCGTTTTGTGTAGCGCCGGCTACGCTAATTATTTTGTATACGTCCCCTTCAGTTATATTGGGGTGTTGCATGCTATCAGATAATAGCTTCTCCTGCTTTCGCCGAAAAGCATTTAAAAAATCTGACTTGTTGGCTAGATTCACAACGAGTGTAGCTTTAATTCAACACGTGTGTGTTTTAATGAACGTTTGAGTTTTAACGAGTACTATTAGCATTTAGCGTAGCGCATTTGCATTTCCAGGTGTCTAGATGAGACGTCTGCTTCTCAGGTAGGAGCAAGAGGTTTTTTAAGAACGTGACATCAATATTTTATTGAACCTTTGTTTTGTCAGGGAAGTCATATTGAGACTAGGGTCTATTTTACAGATATGCCCTGCATAAATACATCAAACACATACAAAATACAATATTACAAAACATTTTAAGAAAAACAGTCACATTTATCAACATAGTAGTCTCTGATCATTACTCTGAACTGACTAAGGGGGACCAGAACATCTCATTTCAGAGAGCTCTATAAATTTTTCCACATAAAGTGCACAAAAAAAGTAGCTTGCCTAACTCTGTAGTGAAGGAAGGGGCCCCCAGTGTTATCCAAACCTGAGACCAGGTTTGTAAGTCTAAATTTAATTAATAATGATAGATACATAGGACGTTTCTGTATGAGTGCTTTGTAGATGAACACAACAAAATAATGCTTTCTCCTTACATACAAAGAGGCCCAACCCACTTTTTTTTTTGTACAAAACACAATGATGAGTTCTATTAACATCACCAGCAATAAACTTAAAGACAAAATGGAAAACAACATCTAGTGGTTTAAGTGTTGATGCTGTTGCATGCATATAGATAATATCCCCATCCTAAAAGTGGTGTTGGACAATTTCCTTCCTGTACACAAAAGTCAGACATGCTTTGTTTTTGTAAAAGAAACCAAGCTTGAACTTCAACTTCTTCACCAGCTCAGTGACATGTTTTTCAAATGACAGTTTGACATCAAGTCAGATGCCAAGATATTTATAGGAAATGCTTGAAAATTAGACTTCACATGTCAAAAAGGCTTGGCCAACCAATGGAGCAATGGAATACAACACTGTATCATCTGCATACAAATTATTATTATTATTTTTACAGCATTATCAATGTTATTTATATAGATTGTAAACAGTGGTGGTGTGAGTATCGAACCTTGGGTCACCCCTTTATGTAACTCAAGGAACTCAGATTTGACCCCATCTACCTTGAATACCACTACCATGACTACCCAAGTCAAATGTGGTTGACTGATCATCCATTGAGGCAACTGGAGGCTGTATCTGGGAAGAACAGTCAACTGACTGGCTAAGACCAGTATGACCACCTTTTTTTCAAATAGGAAACCAGCTGAGGTAAAAGGCTGATTTAAAAGCATCATAAATCTCTTTTCAGTAATGATGCAGGAGTCTGACTTAATAAGGCAGGGAAGTAGGGGAATTAGCCAGCTTCGGTGAATATTTTTTTTCCTCCAGAATAGAGGGATCACTAACAGAATCTGCCATAGCGCTAACGAAGTAGTTTGATTTTGCCTGTTTAACCGAGGCACTGCATCTATTTCTAAATGGCCGAAATAGCTGCCAATCAGCTAATGAGCCCTTGGCCAAGGCTTGATTTCTTATCAAGAGGAGATCTGAGAGTACCGGAGAGTACCATGGGTTAGTTCGGTTTTTGACTCTTGAAAGGGGCATGTTTATCAGCCAGAGAGGTAAAATGGAAGAGAAAAATGAAAGTGCCAAAACTGGGTCTGGTATGCAGCTAGTAGAAAAAATGAACACCTAGGGCTATACTTTTTTACAATTTCTCTTCACAATTATACGAGGGTCAGAGTTTTCAATTTGGTATCTCTAATGCAAACTATAGGGCAGTGGTCCCTGATATATATTTGCAAAAACACCACTAGCCAAATACTTATGAGGATGGTTAGCCAGGATCAATGAGGAGTTTGCTAGGTTATTTACATTCATCCGAGTGGGTTTTGTTATCAGCCAAGTTGAACTAAAGACAGATATTCTTAAACTGATCTGAGGCATGTGTAAGCCAATCAAGATTTAGATCTCCTAACACAACCAGTTCAGATAACAGAAACAGTTGTAAATAATCAGAAATAATACCAAACAGCCTCTGCAGAAGCGGCTCGGGGTGGTAGACAACCGCAAAAAATAAATGCATATTTTTTCTTATGGACACTTTTTTAACCAACAACTCCCACATTTTGGGGACAGAGATGCTAAGAGAGCATGATGCCATAAGAGAAGATCTTACATAAATAGCCAGCCCTCCCCCGTTGTTTGTCTATCACATCTGAAATTGTTGTAGTACGCAATGGCAACTTCCTTATCCATAATCAAAGTATTCAGTCAGGTCTCTAGAGTCATGCACCAAGACATCCAGAAAATGTTTAGACATCAAGCTTCAAACATGTATATGTAACAGTCAAAGCCCTCTGCGAGATTTGAAAGCAGCAGTATCCATGGTGACACGAGTCAATAGAACTGGATGAGATTGGATTGGATTCAAAGTTTGAGAGCTAATAGTATAATTCAGGTAAATGTGCACAAGATTACTATTGACAATACCCCTTTGCTTATGAGCACATGTAGAAGAACGATAGCTTGATATAAAACTGTTAATGGCATAGGTGGAGCTAACAACAGTGGGTTCCTTATGTGAGCTAACAGAGTTATGAAAGGAAATTAAATGAACAGGTACGGAATTACTATTTACAAGACCCAAATCAACATGGGAAGCTGTGGCGGAATAATATTGCTGCGATTTAATGGGAGCAAATACCTTTGAGGAGCTTGATTTGATCAGTCAATGCCTCAGCGCTGCCTTGTAGTGTTTGGACAGGATCCAGGCACTGAAATTATTTGGGTGGTCTCAAATTCTCTGCTCCCAAAGGTGTCAAAGTTGTCTTCAAAAGTTACACCCAAGGAGCTGCAGTAGTCACGTAGCCGGTTGTGAAGTGCTAGTAGCCTGCTAAAAAGTTCACCACCTCAACCAAGCGAGGGCACAGGGCCAGAAATGATAGGACGTTTTTTGGTGTCCAGCAGAGACCCAATCAATTCTTCAAAATCCTGTTTCAGCCGTTCCGAGCTACCGTTCCTAATGTAATTAAATCTTACATGGACTACAACAGCATCAAACTGTGTGTGCTGGAATAGAACTATTGGGAGAAGCCTAGTACTATCCTGTACTTGAGCCCAGGGGTAGCACAGGGTTTTTGCTCCCGAAACCATGACGTGTTTTTTTACCATGGAGTGGCCATTGTGCCAGGACCATGAATATGCTGTATCCATTTGTCTTCTTTCTTAATATTACATTCAAAATATCATCAAACCTGTTTTCATTATACAGTGGGGCAAAAAACATTTAGTCAGCCACCAATTGTGCAAGTTCTCCCACTTAAAAAGATGAGAGAGGACTGTAATTTTCATCATAGGTACACGTCAACTATGACAGACAAAATTAGAAAAAAAAATCCAGAAAATCACATTGTAGGATTTTTAATGAATTTATTTGCAAATTATGGTGGAAAATAAGTATTTGGTCAATAACAAAAGTTTATCTCAATACTTTGCTATATACCCTTTGTTGGCAATGACAGAGGTCAAACGTTTTCTGTAAGTCTTCACAAGGTTTTCACACATTGTTGCTGATATTTTGGCCCATTCCTCCATGCAGATCTCCTCTAGAGCAGTAATGTTTTGGGGCTGTTGCTGGGCAACACAGACTTTCAACTCCCTCCAAAGATGTTCTATGGGGTTGAGATCTGGACACTGGCTAGGACACTCCAGGACCTTGAAATGCTTCTTACGAAGCCACTTCTTCGTTGCCCGGGCGGTGTGTTTGGGATCATTGTCATGCTGAAAGACCCAGCCACGTTTCATCTTCAATAACCTTGCTGATGGAAGGAGGTTTTCACTCAAAATCTCACGATTTATGGCCCCATTCATTCTTTCCTTTACACGAATCAGTCGTCCTGGTCCCTTTGCAGAAAAACAGCCCCAAAGCATGATGTTCACACCACCATGCTTCACAGTAGGTATGGTGTTCTTTGGATGCAACTCAGCATTCTTTGTCCTCCAAACACAACGAGTTGAGTTTTTACGAAAAAGTTATATTTTGGTTTCATCTGACCATATGACATTCTCCCAATCTTCTTCTGGATCATCCAAATGCTCTCTAGCAAACTTCAGACGGGCCTGGACATGTACTGGCTTAAGCAAGGGGGACACGTCTGGCACTGCAGGATTTGAGTCCCTGGCGGCGTAGTGTGTTACTGATGGTAGGCTTTGTTACTTTGGTCCCAGCTCTCTGCAAGTCATTCACTAGGTCCCCCCGTGTGGTTCTGGGATTTTTGCTCACCGTTCTTGTGATCATTTTTGACCCCACGGGGTGAGATCTTGCGTGGAGCCCCAGATCGAGGGAGATTATCAGTGGTCTTTTATGTCTTCCATTTCTTCAAACCAAGCTGCTTACCTATTGCAGATTCAGTCTTCCCAGCCTGGTGCAGGTCTACAATTTTGTTTCTGGTGTCCTTTGACAGCTCTTTGGTCTTGGCCATAGTGGAGTTTGGAGTGTGACTGTTTGATGTTGTGGACAGGTGTCCTTTATACTGATAACAAGTTCAAACAGGTGCCATTAATACAGGTAACGAGTGGAGGACAGAGGAGCCTCTTAAAGAAGAAGTTACAGGTATGTGAGAGCCAGAAATCTTGCTTGTTTGTAGGTGACCAAATACTTATTTTCCACCATAATTTGTAAATAAATTCATTAAAAATCCTACAATGTGATTTTCTGGATTTTTTTTCTCATTTTGTCTGTCATAGTAGAAGTGTACCTATGATGAAACTTACAGGCCTCTCTCATCTTTTTAAGTGGGAGAACTTGCACAATTGGTGGCTGACTAAGTACTTTTTTGCCCCACTGTACTTCACTGATAAGACATTTGCGCACTCCAAAAATGGGATTGAGGTTGCATTTTCTGAATGTATAATGGCCGGAGTTGCCTTTGGAATAATTATGTCAAATGTTCCTAAGAAGTTTTGATGAAAGAGACTTCTTGAGAGTTAAAGGGTATTTGGGGTATCTCTTCCTCCAACGTTGAGTGGTGTGGGGGGGGGGACCCTCAGAGAAGTTGAGATGGGAGGGAAGGGGAATCGTAATGAATTGATAAATAAATTAGCAAGAGAGAGACAGAGAGAGCAAGTGAGGGAGGGAGGGAGGCAGAAGAGAGAGAGAGAGCGAGGAGGCGAGGAATCCTCTTGACAAATTAGACCTTTTAACCGTGTCCTGAATTCTGTCAACATGATTCTTTTACACTCTTAGACCATTTCCATCTGGGGTTTGGTCTGGGGGTTGGGAGTGTCACTACGACTCCCACAAGTGTCACGGGACTCGTCGGAAAGCAATTGTGGCCTACCACAACCACACATTCATAAGGACCCTGCTTTATTCCTCACAATGTGCTCTTTTCAACCACATTTTCATCTCTTCAGCATATTGTCCTTAGAAGGCATTCTGTTTCCTTGACACCGCTTTGGTAGGATGATTGTAATTAATACGTTACAAATTGGTTTCCAACTCAAAGAAGACCATTTTAACGCTTAAATAATTTTCTTTGCTTTCAAAGCTATAGCTTTTGCATCCTTGGCCCGAACTAGTCTACTGGTGTCTGTTTGAAAAGCAGAAAGAGAGGTGAAGTCTGGCAATGTTTGCTAAAGCTCTGTAACGGTAATAATACCATTTTCAGAAAGCTCATTAATTGAGATTCTGGGAGTAATTGCCACGTATCCTGCAGGCTGACGATGTTATTAATGCTGACAACTGACAAACAACAAGTCGTGGAATATGGATTTTCTTCCTTGTGGGTGTTAATAACCGCAATCGGAGAAATGCCAAAGGAAACTGTCAAGATGGCATCAGTGATAAAATGTTAACATATGACAAAAAGCACCTGCCCGGGAGAACAACAATTCAATTTAAAATTGAATTTGTAAGACTTTCACAAACCTTTTTCTTAAGCTCGGCCAGAAGGAAAGTAATATTGATTAAGGAGAGAAGAACAGGTTCAAAGTTTTTCTTTACTTCTTCTTCATTGTGGGCCACACACAGATTTGTATCAGAGGTTTAGGAGTCTCTCACTGCTGCACATAACTTGATTTCTTAGACTGAGCAAAAACACCTTCAATGAACTGCCTATGGATGTAGGATCTTAATCTGAGACAGTTTGATACAGCATGAAAATAATCTTGCAGCAACAGGAAATGTGAATTATATGGATTATAATTCATTCACATTTTTGTAGGGTTTGATACTTTTTCATGAAGGGAAATCAAGTCTGAAATGTCAAACTTCAGTAAATGACAAACTTCAGAAAACGTTTGAAACCTCAAATGCACTACACATTTTTCTCGCAGCATCAAGGCAAAATGTGTGGAATAGCAGGAAATTAGCTTTAAAATTGGAGATGCTTAACGTGAGTCTGGAAGGAGAGTTTACAGTCTAACCACCTAGTTATTTGTAGTTGTCCACATATTCTAAGTCAGAACCATCCAGAGTAGTGATACTAGGTGGGCGGGCAGGTGTGGGCAGCAATTGGTTGAAGAGCAAGCATTTAGTTTTACTAGCATTTAAGAGCAGTTGGAGGTCACAGAAGGCCACAGGAGGAGTGTTGAATGGCATTGAAGCTCGTTTGGAGGTTTGTGAACCTCTCTGGGATAGGCGGGACGCAAATGTCCCACCTGGCCAATTGCCAAGGAAAATGCAGTGCGCCAAATTCAAATAAAATACTATAAAAATCTAACTTTCATTAAATCACACATGTAAGAGGCCAAATTAAAGCTACACTCGTTGTGAATCCAGCCAACATGTCAGATTTCAAAAAGGCTTTTCGGCGAAAGCATAAGAAGCTATTATCTGATGATAGCACAACAGTAATCAAAGAGAGAATAGCATATTTCAAACCTGCAGGCATCACATAGAACGCAGAAATAAAATATAAATCATGCCTTACCTTTGACGAGCTTATTTTGTTGGCACTCCAATATGTCCCAGAAACATCACAAATGGTCCTTTTGTTTCGATTAATTCCGTCGATATATATCCAAAATGTCCATTTATTTGGCGCATTTGATCCAGAAAAAAAAGCTTCCAATTTGCGCAACGTCACTACCAAATATCTCAAAAGTTACCTGTAATACAACTTTGTAATACAACTTTGTAATACAACTTTAGGTATTTTTAAACGTTAATAATCGATCAAATTGAAGACGGGTCTATCTGTTTACAATACAGGAGGATCATAAACTAAAGCTAGTTTTCTAGTCTTGCGCAACTCTCAAACAGTACACATAACGTTACCCTGATCCAAGATGGCTGTACATCTTCATTACACAAAGGAATAACCTCAACCAATTTCCAAAGACTGGTGACATCCAGTGGAAGCGGTAGGAACTGCAAACAAGTGCAATAGACTCCTCGTTTCCCAATGAAAACTCATTGAAACTCATTGACCTCAACAACAACAAAAAATTCTGAATGGTTAGTCCTTGAGGTTTTGCCTGCTACATAAGTTCTGTTATACTCACAGACATGATTCAAACAGTTTTAGAAACTTCAGTGTTTTCTAATAATATGCATATCTTATATTCTTGGCATGAGTAGCAGGAAGTTGAAATTGGGCACACTATTTATCCAAAAGTGAAAATGCTGCCCCCTATCCCAAAGAGGTTCTAACACAGTGCCCAAGGAAGGGCCAGATGTATACAGAATGGTGTCGTCTGCATAAAGGTGGATCAGAGAATCACCAGCAGTAAGAGCGACATCATTGATGTGTATAGAGAAAAGACTTGGCCCGAGAATTGAACCCTGTGGCACCCCCATAGAGACTGTCAGAGGTCCGGACAACAAGCCCTCCGATTTGACACACTGAACTCTATCTGAGAAGTAGTTGGTGAACCAGGCGAGGCAGTCATTTGAGGAACCAAGGTTATTGAGTCTGCCGATAAGAATACGGTGATTGACAGAGTTGAAAGCCTTGGCCAGGTCGATGAAAATGGCTGCAGAGTACTGTCTTTTATCTATGGCGGTTATGATATCGTTTAGGACCTTGAGCGTGGCTAAGGTGCACCCATGACCAGCTCGGAACCCAGATTGCATAGTGGAGAAGGTACGGTAGGATTCGAAATGGTCGGTGATCTGTTTGACCTCTTAGTAGTTAGGGTGCATTTTTTCAACTTTTTGATAAAAAGCGTGCAAAATTTCAACGTCCTGCTACTCATGTCAGGAATATAGTATATGCATATGATTAGTGCATATGCATATGTGTGGATAGAAAACACTCTGAAGTTTCTAAAACTGTTTGAATCATGTCTGTGACTATAACAGAACATGTGTAGCAGGCAAAACCCCAAGGAAAAACTGTTAAAAAAAAAATTAAGAATTCCCTCCGCCAGGTCCCTGTATTGTCTATGGTAAGGGAAAATAGATAGCGCCCAGTTTACAGTTCCTACAGCTTCCACACGATGTCGCCAGTCTTGGGAATTGGGTTGAAGTTAATCCTTGGTGAAATGAAGAATAGGCACTTCCTGTCAGTGGGTACACGCCGGATATTTATGAAAGAGAGAAAATCGTCCATGATTTGTTGACTCACTGCTTTTTCATGAAGGGAAATCAAGTCTGAAATGTCAAACTTCAGTAAATGACAAACTTCAGAAAACGTTTGAAACCTCAAATGCACTACACATTTTTCTCGCAGCATCAAGGCAAAATGTGTGGAATAGCAGGAAATTAGCTTTAAAATTGGAGATGCTTAACGTGAGTCTGGAAGGAGAGTTTACAGTCTAACCACCTAGTTATTTGTAGTTGTCCACATATTCTAAGTCAGAACCATCCAGAGTAGTGATACTAGGTGGGCGGGCAGGTGTGGGCAGCAATTGGTTGAAGAGCAAGCATTTAGTTTTACTAGCATTTAAGAGCAGTTGGAGGTCACAGAAGGCCACAGGAGGAGTGTTGAATGGCATTGAAGCTCGTTTGGAGGTTTGTGAACCTCTCTGGGATAGGCGGGACGCAAATGTCCCACCTGGCCAATTGCCAAGGAAAATGCAGTGCGCCAAATTCAAATAAAATACTATAAAAATCTAACTTTCATTAAATCACACATGTAAGAGGCCAAATTAAAGCTACACTCGTTGTGAATCCAGCCAACATGTCAGATTTCAAAAAGGCTTTTCGGCGAAAGCATAAGAAGCTATTATCTGATGATAGCACAACAGTAATCAAAGAGAGAATAGCATATTTCAAACCTGCAGGCATCACATAGAACGCAGAAATAAAATATAAATCATGCCTTACCTTTGACGAGCTTATTTTGTTGGCACTCCAATATGTCCCAGAAACATCACAAATGGTCCTTTTGTTTCGATTAATTCCGTCGATATATATCCAAAATGTCCATTTATTTGGCGCATTTGATCCAGAAAAAAAAGCTTCCAATTTGCGCAACGTCACTACCAAATATCTCAAAAGTTACCTGTAATACAACTTTGTAATACAACTTTGTAATACAACTTTAGGTATTTTTAAACGTTAATAATCGATCAAATTGAAGACGGGTCTATCTGTTTACAATACAGGAGGATCATAAA
The DNA here is from genome assembly GCF_057628025.1 of Oncorhynchus mykiss. NCBI lineage: Eukaryota > Metazoa > Chordata > Actinopteri > Salmoniformes > Salmonidae > Oncorhynchus > Oncorhynchus mykiss. The sequence goes on along the minus strand of NC_143028.1, from coordinate 61,064,491 downwards.
CTAAAGCTAGTTTTCTAGTCTTGCGCAACTCTCAAACAGTACACATAACGTTACCCTGATCCAAGATGGCTGTACATCTTCATTACACAAAGGAATAACCTCAACCAATTTCCAAAGACTGGTGACATCCAGTGGAAGCGGTAGGAACTGCAAACAAGTGCAATAGACTCCTCGTTTCCCAATGAAAACTCATTGAAACTCATTGACCTCAACAACAACAAAAAATTCTGAATGGTTAGTCCTTGAGGTTTTGCCTGCTACATAAGTTCTGTTATACTCACAGACATGATTCAAACAGTTTTAGAAACTTCAGTGTTTTCTAATAATATGCATATCTTATATTCTTGGCATGAGTAGCAGGAAGTTGAAATTGGGCACACTATTTATCCAAAAGTGAAAATGCTGCCCCCTATCCCAAAGAGGTTCTAACACAGTGCCCAAGGAAGGGCCAGATGTATACAGAATGGTGTCGTCTGCATAAAGGTGGATCAGAGAATCACCAGCAGTAAGAGCGACATCATTGATGTGTATAGAGAAAAGACTTGGCCCGAGAATTGAACCCTGTGGCACCCCCATAGAGACTGTCAGAGGTCCGGACAACAAGCCCTCCGATTTGACACACTGAACTCTATCTGAGAAGTAGTTGGTGAACCAGGCGAGGCAGTCATTTGAGGAACCAAGGTTATTGAGTCTGCCGATAAGAATACGGTGATTGACAGAGTTGAAAGCCTTGGCCAGGTCGATGAAAATGGCTGCAGAGTACTGTCTTTTATCTATGGCGGTTATGATATCGTTTAGGACCTTGAGCGTGGCTAAGGTGCACCCATGACCAGCTCGGAACCCAGATTGCATAGTGGAGAAGGTACGGTAGGATTCGAAATGGTCGGTGATCTGTTTGACCTCTTAGTAGTTAGGGTGCATTTTTTCAACTTTTTGATAAAAAGCGTGCAAAATTTCAACGTCCTGCTACTCATGTCAGGAATATAGTATATGCATATGATTAGTGCATATGCATATGTGTGGATAGAAAACACTCTGAAGTTTCTAAAACTGTTTGAATCATGTCTGTGACTATAACAGAACATGTGTAGCAGGCAAAACCCCAAGGAAAAACTGTTAAAAAAAAAATAAAGAATTCCCTCCGCCAGGTCCCTGTATTGTCTATGGTAAGGGAAAATAGATAGCGCCCAGTTTACAGTTCCTACAGCTTCCACACGATGTCGCCAGTCTTGGGAATTGGGTTGAAGTTAATCCTTGGTGAAATGAAGAATAGGCACTTCCTGTCAGTGGGTACACGCCGGATATTTATGAAAGAGAGAAAATCGTCCATGATTTGTTGACTCACTGCTATTGAATACAGATCACCCCGTCATCAATTTGATCGATTATTAACGTTTACAAATACCTAAAGTTGGATTACAAAAGTAGTTTGAAGTATTTTGGCAAAGTTTATACGCAACTTTTTAAATTTTTTTAAATGACGTTGCGTTTTGGAAAGCTGTTTTTTTCTGGATCAGACGGGCTTTATAAATGGACATTTTGGGTATACATGGACGGATTTAATCGACAAAAAATAACCAATTGTAATGTTTATGGGACATATTGGAGTGCCAACAAAGAAGCTCGTCAAAGGTAATGCATGTTTTATATTTTATTTCTCCGTTTTGTGTAGCGCCAGCTATGCTAATTCTTTTGTTTACGTCTCAGTCATGTGAAACACATGACCGAGACGTAAACAAAAGATGAGGGGTGCATGCTATCAGATAATAGCTTCTCATGCTTTCGCCGAAAAGCATTTTTAAAATCTGACATGTTGGCTGGATTCACAACGAGTGTATCTTTAATTGAGTACCCTGCATGTGTGATTTAATGAAAGTTTGAGTTTTATCGAGTACTATTTGAATTTGGCGCTACGCATTTCCCCAGGCTATTGGCTAGGATAGACGCAAGCGTCTCAATATCCGTAAGAGCCTTTTATCTATGGCGGTTATGATATCGTTTAGGACCTTGAGCGTGGCTGAGTTGCACCCATGACCAGCTCGAAACCCAGATTGCATAATGGAGAAGGTACGGTAGGATTCGAAATGGTCGGTGATCTGTTTGTTAACTTGGCTTTTGAAGACTTTAGAAAGGCAGGACAGGATGGAAATAGATCTGTAACAGTTAGGGTCTAGAGTGTCTCCCCCTTTTGAAGAGGGGGATGACCGCGGCAGCTTTCCAATCTTTAGGGATCTCAGACGATATGAAGGGGTAGCCAGGTGGAAAGCATGGCCGGCCGTAGAAAAAATGCTTCTTGAAATTCTCGATTATTGTAGATTTATCGGTGGTGACAGTATTTCCTAGCCTCAGTGCAGTGGGCAGCTGGGAGGAGGTGCTCTTATTCTCCATGGACTTTACAGTGTCCCAAAACTTTTTGGAATTAGTGCTAGAGGATGGAAATTTCTGTTTGAAAAAGCTATCCTTAGCTTTCCTAACTGACTGTGTATATTGGTTCCTGACTTCCCTGAAAAGTTGCATATCGCGGGGGCTTTTCGATGCTAATGCAGTATGCCACAAGATGTTTTTGTGCTGGTCAAGTTCAGTCAAGTCTGGAGTGAATCAAGGGCTATATCTTTTCTCAGTTCTACATTTTTTGAATGGGGCATGCTTATTTAAGATGGTGAGGAAAACACTTTTAAGAACAACCAGGCATCCTTTACTGATGGGATGACGTCAATATCCTTCCAGGATACCGGGGCCAGGTCGATTAGAAAGGCCTGCTCGCTGAAGTGTTTGACCACGGGCCCCTGACGCAGGCAATGAAGCAGTGATCGCTGAGATCCTGGTTGAAGACAGCAGAGGTGTATTTAGAGGGAGAGTTGGTCAGGATTATATCTATGAGGGTGTCCATGTTTATGAATTTATGGTTGTACCTGGTAGGTTCCTTGATAATTTGTGTGAGATTGAGGGCATCTAGCTTAGATTGTAGGATGGCCGGGGTACCAAACATGTCCCAGTTTAGGTCACCTAACAGTACGATCAAGGCTTTTACGGTTACAGAAGTCAACAAATGAGATCGCCTGGGGAATAGCAGTGGAACTGGGGTCTACAGGGCCTGGGTTAACCTCTACATCGCCAGAGGAACAGAAGAGGATTAGGATAAGGGTACGGCAAATGGCTTTAATTGGGGTTAAGGGGCAGTATTTTCATTTTTTGGAAAAAAAATGTTCCCGTTTTCAACGGGATATTTTGTCAGGAAAATATGCTAGAATATGCATATAATTGACAGCTTTGGATAGAAAATACTCTAATGTTTCCAAAACTGTAAAGATATTATCTGTGAGTATAACAAAACTGATGTTGCAGGTGAAAGCCTGAGAAAAATCCAATCCGGAAGTGCCCCAGGTTTTGAAAGCGCTGCGTTCCAATGACTCCCTATTCAGCTGTGAATGTACCATCAACGAGCTTACGCTTTCTACGTATTCCCCAAGGTGTCTACAGCATTGTGACGTAGTTTTACGCATTTCTGTTGAAGAATAGCTGTAGGCGGCCACATTGCGTAAGTGGTCACATGGTGGCTCCGAGAGAGATTCTCGCATAAAATACAGAGGTAGCCATTATTCCAATCGGTCCTAGTGAAAAACGAATTGTCCCGACAGATATATCATCAAATAGATATTAGAAAAACACCTTGAGGATGGATTCTAAACAACGTTTAACATGTTTCTGTCGATATTATGGAGCTAATTTCCGGGCGATTTCTCAGCCAAACGTGAAGAACAAACGAAGCTATTTCGCCTACAAAAATAATGTTTTGGGAAAAAATTAACTTTGGCTGTCTACCTGGGAGTCTCGTGAGTGAAAACATCTGACGTTCATCAAAGGTAAACGATTTAATTTGATTGCTTTTCTGATTTCCGTGACAAGGTTGCCTGCTGATAGCAAGGCATAATGCTATGCTAGGCTATGATAAACTTACACAAATGCTTGTCTAGCGTTGGCTGTAAAGCATATTTTGAAAATCTGAGATGACAGGGTGATTAACAAAAGGCTAAGCTGTGTTCCAATATATTTCACTTGTGATTTTCATGAATAGGAATATTTTCTACGAAGATTTATGTCCGTTGCGTTATGCTAATTAGTGTCAGCTGATAAAAACGGTCCCGTTCACGGGATGGGGTGTCACTACAGGTTAAGAACTGGTCGTCTAGTGCATTTGGAACACAGAATAAAATGGGAAGATTTCTGGGCGTGGTTGAATAGATTCAGTGCATAATGTACAGACAAGGGTATTGTAGGATGTGAGTACAGTGAGGGGTAAACCTAGTCATTGAGTGACGATGAGAGAGCTTGCATCTCTGGAGACACCAGCTAAGCCAGGTGAGGTCTCCCCATGTGGGGATGTGTAACAAAAGAGCTATCTAAAGCATGTTGAGCTGGGCTAGGGTCTCTATAGTGAAATAAAACAATAACTAACCGAAACATCAGGAGACAAGGCATGTTGACATTAGAGAGAGGCATGTGTAGCCGAGTGATCATAGGGTCCAATGAGCAGCAATAGGTGATACCGGGACCCATTCGGATTTATGGATCTTAAACTTTTATGTACATATAAGTGTCTTATATTGGCTGAAAGCTTAAATTCTTGTTAATCTAACTGCACGATTTACAGTTGCTATTACACCAAAAAATGCCATGCGATTGTTTGAGGAAGGCACCCTAGATCAAAATATTTTTCCACCGGCACAGGTTTCATACATTCACAAATAACGATTAAATATTCACTTACTTTTTGAAAATCTTCCTCTGATTTGTCATCCAAAGGGTCCCAGCTATAACATGCAGCGTTGTTTCGTTAGATAAAATCCTTTTTTATATCCCAAAAAATTCAATTTATTTGGCGCCATCGATTTGAGTAATCCACTCGTTCAAGATGCAGAGAAAGGAATCCGAAAATCTACCCCTAAACTTTGTTCCATCATGTCAAAATACGTTTCTATTTACTCCTTAGATACCTTAAAATATAATCAAACTATAAACTATATATATTTCTTACAGAAAGAAGTATGTTCAACAGGAAACTGATTTTAGCAGGTGCGTTATGTTTTCAAACACGAATTTCCAAGAATGTGTCCTTATGCTAAAACTGATATTTCTTATTTGTTTTTGAGGTTACAAGCCTGAACATAGTGCTGACACCCTTTGGAAGCCATAGGAATTTCATTCTGTGACTGAATTTACGAATTATATTAGTACTGTACAAAGTTAGAGGTGCGCTATTTGATAGATTCCCACACACCCCCTACATCGGGCTTCCAGTCGGGAGACCTGAGGTCAACCTACCCCTGCCCCTCTCCCCATCTCGTACTTCTGAGTGGGAGAACTTCCCAGGCAGTAGCATGCCTAGCTCACATACTAGAATCAGGGTGCCCACTCTGACAAGTTTAATTGACCAACAGTCCCACACTGTGACATGATTTCATTGATGTGACGTGAAAATGAGCGATGGAAAACCGATCACGCAAATGTCACCATTCCAAATTTTTGTGTGCAGTTGCCCTGTGCCGCCCACGGCAAGATGCTGCCCTGGTCAGCTGCCTATGTTGCCTATACCTAAATCCGCTACTGCTTGTGGGTGTTCATTCCGAGCTTTTGTGACAGTGTAAGCCAGCGAGCTGTCGTGTTTGTGAGTCGCAGAACCATTGAATTCTATTTTCAAAGCCGTGGCAAGTTTCGCATAGTCGTTTGGCACATGTTGCTGTTGAGGACGGATGAACCTCGTCACGTGTGCATTCGACATTCTCTTCAACAGGTAAAGCCTGTCAGTACCTATAGCATTCCTTGCATTCGGGAAGCCATCCAAAGCGTCCTCTATGTCTGCTAAGAACATCTCAGTTTTGTTTGGCTTCACTGGAACTGGGTCAAAAGGTATTGTAAAGGCGTTCTGCACTAAGAGTGCAGAGAGGGTTTGCTTCATCCTGTGTTGAATTGTGGGCCGAAAGGCCAGAAGGCCAAGTGGAGAAGCCAAGCTTTGTTGGCGAGGAGGCGCCATATTAATCTGTGCTGAACGGCCAAGAGGAAAAGACTGAGGGACTTTAGTCTGAAACCTTCTGTTGTATTCCCTCCTTTGTGTACCGAGCTCCGGTTGCGAGCTTGGTTGCTTTGTTGGGTAGTCACACTGTAGTGCTTGACTGTTCTGGAGTTCCTCCAGGTGGTATTCTGTTGCATAGCAGATTCCATTTGGGCGCTTAGAGACTTATTTTAGATACGTGAGTGTCGCACTTCCTCCGTCCGGCCTCGTACTTATCTGTCATGGTTTGCAGGTAGAGGTCTTGAGTGCATAGCGAGAGATTCAGTGATGAGATTTCCTCCACATGCTTAGAGATATTTTTTTACATCTTCTTCACTTGGCTTCTCTCATCATTCATTTGGTCAGCAACTTCAATGAGTTCTGCTGTTTTGTCATCCATCTTGGTCATTGTGTTCATTAACTTATCGTCTTTGGTCTGCAGCATTTGGACTAGAACATTATTACTTTGAGTGTTGTTCAACAAAATTGCATCCATGTTATCAAGTTGTGCACCCCTGTTTGTAGCTAACGTGTAAGATTTATCGAGTTTGGCATGGACTTCCTTGTATTTATTTTTTGGGCTAAATCGAGTTGTTCCTGTATAAGGCAATTTTGTTTCTGTAGAAGACAATTTTGTTCAAGAGATTGTGCTCGTTCGTCTTCATAAGTTTTTGCCATTTCTTTTAATTGTTCCTGTCTCAAACAAAGCTCCTAGGCTAGCAGTGTCTTTTCCTTTTCTGCTTTTGTCATTGGTTTCCTGGTTCTCTCCAACTGTCCCTTCATCTCAACCGTTTCTTCTCATGCATCTGCTGTGCACTGTGGTACAGGACCGATGTCAATTTCTGCTGGCAGCCATACTTCAGGACTAAACTGGAGAGAATCTTTACCAGACCTGTGCTTGATGGTCTATTTTGGAGGGTGTCTGTCACAAGCGGTCTAAGGCACTGCATCACAGTGCTTCAGGCGTCACTAGAGACCTGGCTTCGATCCATGTCTGTGTAACAACCGGCCATGACCGGGAGTCCCAAAGGGCGGTGCACAATGCATCACCGGGGGCAAACTACCTGCCCTCCAGGACACCTACCCCACCCAATGTCACAGGAAGGCCAAAAAGATCATCAAGGACAACAACCACCCAAGCCACTGCCTCTTCACCCCGCTATCATCCAGAAGGTGAGGTCAGTACAGATGCATCAAAGTGGGGACCGAGAGACTGACAAATAGATTCTATCTCAAGGCCATCAGACTGTTAAACAGCCATCACTAACATTGAGTGGCTGCTGCCAACATACTGACTCATCTCTAGATAAATGAATATATTCATTCCTTTATTCATTCCTTTATACTCGTGTGTATAAGGTAGTATAAGGTAGTTGTGAAACTGTTAGCTTACTTGTTAGATATTACTGCATGGTCGGAACTAGAAGCACAAGCATTTCGCTACCCTCGCATTAACATCTGCTAACGATGTGTATGTGACAAATACAATTTGATTTGATTTGACCCAGCGTCATCCGGGTTTGGCCTGTTTTTTTTTTTACTTGGCTCATCATGCTCTAGTGACTCCTTTTGGCAGGCCGGGCGCATGCAGGCTGACTTCGGTCGCTAGTTGAATGGTGTTTCCTCCGACACATTGGTGCAGCTGGCTTCAGTGTTAAGCGGGCGGGTATTTAGAAGCGTAGTTTGGCGGGTCATGTTTCGGAGGATGCATTACTCGATCTTCGCCTCTCCCGAGCCAGTTGGGGAATTGCAGCAATGAGACAAAATCGTAATTGGATCGCAATTGGATATCACGAAATTGGGTAGAAAAAGGGATAAATAAAAAATGGTGATATTTTAAATCAGAGTCCAAGGCAAGCCAATGCTTTTTTGATTCACGTTTCATCTCTTTTCTACCCTCACCCCGCTTTGTTAGAGAGCAGGCGTAAGGTCTTACATTGAGTATTTTCATCATAATACCGATAGGAAATAATAGCAAACAATTTTTTCAAAATCAAATCAAATTTATTTATATAGCCCTTCTTAGATAAGCTGATATCTCAAAGTGCTGCACAGAAACACAGCCTAAAACCCCAAACAGCAAGCAATGCAGGTGTAGAAGCAGGGTGGCTAGGACAAATTCCCTAGAAAGGCCAAAACCTAGGAAGAAACCTAGAGAGGAACCAGGCTATAGGGGTAGCCAGTCCTCTTCTGGCTGTGCCGGGTGGAGATTATAACAGAACATGGCCAATATGTTAAAATGTTCATAACCAGCATAGTCAAATAATAATAATCACAGTAGTTGTCGAGGGTGCAGAGAGTTGAAAACAGCAGGTCTGGGACAGGTAGCACGTCCGGTGAACAGGTCAGGGTTCCATAGTCGCAGGCAGAACAGTTGAAACTGTAGCAGCAGCACGGCCAGGTGGATTGAGGACAGCAAGGAGTCATCATGCCAGGTAGTCCTGCGGCATGGTCCTGGGGCTCAGGTCCTCCGAGAGAGAGAGAAAGAAAGAGAAAGGGAGAATTAGAGAGAGCATACTTAAATTCACACAGGACACCGGATAAGACAGGAGAAGTACTCCAGATATAACAAATGACCCGAGCCCCCCGACACAAACTACTGCATCATAAATACTGGAGGCTGAGACAGGAGGGGTCAGGAGACACTGTGGCCCCATCCGATGATACCCCCGGACAGGGCCAAACAGGAAGGATATAACCCCACACAATTTGCCAAAGCACAGCCCCCACACCACTAGAGGGATATCTTCAACCACCAACTTACCATCCTGAGACAAGGCAGAGTATAGCCCACAAAGATCTCCGCCACGGCACAACCCAAGGGGGGGCGCCAACCCAGACAGGAAGATCACGTCAGTGACTCAACCCACTCAAGTGATGCACCCCTCCTAGGGACGGCATGGAAGAGCACCAGTAAGCCAGTGACTCAGCACCTGTAATAGGGTTAGAGGCAGAGAATCCCAGTGGTGAGAGGGGAACCGGCCAGGCAGAGACAGCAAGGGCGGTTCGTTGCTCCAGAGCCTTTCCGTTCACCTTCACAGTCCTGGAACACACTTCACACTCCTGATGTACGAAGGGCTATATAAATACATTTGATTTGATTTGACCAGACTACACTCAATTATATGACCCACTGAAGAGATGAGTCTTCAGTAAAGACTTAAAGGTTGAGACCGAGTCTGCGTCTCTCACATGGGTAGGAAGACCATTCCATGAAAATGGATCTATATAGGAGAAAGCCCTGCCTCCAGCTGTTTGCTTAGAAATTCTAGGGACAATTAGGAGGCCTGCGTCTTGTGACCGTAGTGTACGTGTAGGTATGTACGGCAGGACCAAATCGGAAAGATCGGTAGGAGCAAGCCCATGTAATGCTTTGTAGGTTAGCAGTAAAACCTTGAAATCAGCCCTTGCCTTAATAGGAAGCCAGTGTAGCGAGGCTAGCACTGGAGTAATATCATCACGTTTTTTGGTTCAAATCAGGATTCTAGCAGCCGTATTTACCACTAACTGAAGTTTATTTAGTGCTTTATCCGGGTAGCCAGAAAGTAGAGCATTGCAGAAGTAACAAAAGCATGGGTTCATTTTTCTGCATCATTTTTGGACGGAAAGTTTCTGATTTTTACAATGTTACGTAAAAAAAGCTGTCCTTGAAACAGTCTTGATATGTTCGTCAAAATAGAGATCAGGGTCCAGAGTAACGCCGAGGTCCTTCACAGTTTTATTTGAGACGACTATTCAACCATCAACATTAATTGTCAGATTCCACAGAAGATCTCTTTGCTTCTTGGGACCTAGAACAAGCATCTCTGTTTTGTCCGAGTATAAAAGTTTGCAGCCATCCACTTCATTATGTCTGAAACACATGCTTCTAGCGAAGTCAATTTTGGGGCTTCACCATGTTTCATTGAAATGTACAGCTGTGTGTTATCCGCATAGCAGTGAAAGTTAACATTATGTTTTCGAATGACATCCCCAAGAGGAAAAATATATAGTGAAAATAGTGGTCCTAAAACGGAACCTTGAGGAACACCGAAATTTACAGTTGACTTGTCAGAGGACAAACCATTCACAGAGACAAACTGATATCTTTCCGACAGATAAGATCTAAACCAGGCCAGAACTTGTCTGTGTAGACCAATTTACTTTTCCAATCTCTCCAAAAGAATGTGGTGATTGATGGTATCAAAAGTAGCACTAAGGTCTAGGAACACAAGGACAGATGCAGAGCCTCGGTCTGACGCCATTGAAAGGTAATTTACCACCTTCACAAGTGCAGTCTCAGTGCTATAATGGGGTCTAAAACCAGACTGAAGCATTTCGTATACTTTGTTTTCTTCAGGAAGTTAGTGAGTTGCTGTGCAACAGCTTTTTCAATTTTTTTTGAGAGGAATGGAAGATTCGATATAGACCGATAGTTTATTACTGCCACTTTTAGTGAGTTTGGTACACATCAGGTGGATAGAGAGCCGTTTATTATGTTCAACATAGGAGGGCCAAGCACAGGAAGCAGCTCTTTCAGTAGTTTAGTTGGAATAGGGTCCAGTATGCAGCTTGAAGGTTTAGAGGCCATGATTATTTTCATCATTGGGTCAAGAGAGAGAGTACTAAAACACTTGAGTGTCTCTCTTGATCCTAGGTCCTGGCAGAGTTGTGCAGACTCAGGACAACTGAGTGTTGGAGGAATACGCAGATTTAAAGAGGAGTCCGTCCGTAATTTGCTTTCTAATGATCATGATCTGCCCCCTGGTTAACAGTGTATGATCGCTGGATGATTCATTTTAAGTCTAATACTGTGGGTAATGGAGTCGCCAAAAAAAAAAAAAAAAACTAAGGTTTTCAATTTGTCAGAGCTAATGATGGGAAGCTTCGGCGTCTCAGACCCCGTAACGGGAGGAGTAGAGAGAAGAGAAGGCTCGGCCATAGACTCCGACTAGCTGCTTAATGGGGAAAACCGGTTGAAAGTTTCTGTCGGCTGAATGAGCGACACCGGTTGAGCATTCCTACAGCATTTCCCTCCAGAAGCCATGAGAAAGTTGTCCGGCTGCGGGGACCGTGCGAGGGGATTTATACTAAAGATACTATCTGTACTTACTGGTGGCACAGACACTGTTTCATCCTTTCCTACACTAAAATTACCCTTGCCTAACGATTGTGTCTGAAGCTGGGCTTGCAGCACAGCTATCCTCGCCATAAGGCGATTGTTCTCCTGTATATTATGAGTACAGCGATTGCAATTAGAAGGCATCATGTTAATGTTACTACTTATCTTCGGCTGTTGGAGGTCCTGACGAACCATGTCCAGATAAAGCGCCCGGAGTGAAAAATGTGAGTGAAAAAAAGGTTGAGTGAGGGAAAAACTAAAATATAAACGGTAATTAAAAAGTAAAAACAGTAAAGTTGACAAATCAAATTTTATTTGTCACATACACATGGTTAGCAGATGTTAATGCGAGTGTAGCGAAATGCTTGTGCTTCTAGTTCCGACAATGCAGTAATAACCAACAAGTAATCTAACAAACAATTCCAAAACTACTGTCTTGTACAGTGTGAGGGGATAAAGAATATGTACATAAGGATATATGAATGAGTGATGGTACAGAGCAGCATAGGCAAGATACAGTAGATGGTATCGAGTACAGTATATACATATGAGATGAGTATGTAAACAAAGTGGCATAGTTAAAGTGGCTAGTGATACATGTATTACATAAGGATACAGTCGATGATATAGAGTACAGTATATACGTATGCATATGAGATGAATAATGTAGGGTAAGTAACATTATATAAGGTAGCATTGTTTAAAGTGGCTAGTGATATATTTACATCATTTCCCATCAATTCCCATTATTAAAGTGGCTGGAGTTGAGTCAGTGTCAGTGTGTTGGCAGCAGCCACTCAATGTTAGTGGTGGCTGTTTAACAGTCTGATGGCCTTGAGATAGAAGCTGTTTTTCAGTCTCTCGGTCCCAGCTTTGATGCACCTGTACTGACCTCGCCTTCTGGATGATAGCGGGGTGAACAGGCAGTGGCTCGGGTGGTTGATGTCCTTGATGATCTTTATGGCCTTCCTGTGACATCGGGTGGTGTATGTGTCCTGGAGGGCAGGTAGTTTGCCCCCGGTGATGCGTTGTGCAGACCTCACTACCCTCTGGAGAGCCTTACGGTTGAGGGCGGAGCAGTTGCCGTATCAGGCGGTGATACAGCCCGCCAGGATGCTCTCGATTGTGCATCTATAGAAGTTTGTGAGTGCTTTTGGTGACAAGCCAAATTTCTTCAGCCTCCTGAGGCGCTGCTGCGCCTTCTTCACAATGCTGTCTGTGTGAGTGGACCAATTCAGTTTGTCTGTGATGTGTATGCCGAGGAACTTAAAACTTGCTACCCTCTCCACTACTGTTCCATCGATGTGGATAGGGGGGTGTTCCCTCTGCTGTTTCCTGAAGTCCACAATCATCTCCTTAGTTTTGTTGACGTTGAGTGTGAGGTTATTTTCCTGACACCACACTCCGAGGGCCCTCACCTCCTCCCTGTAGGCCGTCTCGTCGTTGTTGGTAATCAAGCCTACCACTGTTGTGTCGTCCGCAAACTTGATGATTGAGTTGGAGGCGTGCGTGGGTGAACAGGGAGTACAGGACAGGTAGCAAATTAAGGTCAAAAGCATGTGAGTCTTTCACAACCTCCAAACTTTTTTTAAATGTGTATTTTTTTTATTTAACCTTTATTTAACTAGGCAAGTCAGTGAAATACAAGATATTATTTATGCTGACAGTCTACACCAGCCAAACCAATATGACAATGGGCAAACTGTGCAGCGGATGTGATACAGCCTGGATTTGAACCAGGTACTGCAGTGATAACTCTTCGCACTGAAATGCAATGTCTTAGATCACTACGCCACTAGGGAGCCCTTGTGGAGCCTGCTTTTGGAGTTACCTATACGCGATCAAGCAAAAGTAATAGGCCTAAACTTTATTTAGGCTACATTATTGCATTCTAAGTGTTTCTGATAGTGATAGATTAGCAAACAAATAGATTAGTTATACCCAGCCAGAGCATTAACCAAATATACTTGATTCAGTGAAACAAAATCACAATAATTGATTAAGATAAGTCACAGGCTTTTGGTTGAGAGAAGGCCTTGGCTACTAAACGACTGCGAGTGAAGTGCAAAATAATCCACTTGTTAAACTAAATATTCTGATCAGTGATAATAAATGAGCCAATTAGACAAGATGATCATGAGCAGCACTCACCTCAATTTAGCTAACATTTCTACAGCCTAATTCTGGCCTAACCAATATCCAAAGGAGATTCAGTGGAAAAAAAATCGGACATTCATTGATTTATCAAGACCAGTCCCCACGCTTGTCTCAAAGCAGGGTTAAACTGTTCTGAAATATACTGAACAAATATACGCAACATGTAAAGTGTTGGTCCCATGTTTCATGAGCTGAAATAAAAGATCCCAGAAGTGTTCCATTTGCACAAAAAGCTTATTTCTCTCAAATTGTGTTTACATCCCTGTAAGTGAGCATTTCCCCTTTGCCAAGATAATCCATCCACCTGATAGGTGTGGCCTATCAAGAAGCTGATTAAATAGCATGATCATTACACAGGTGCACCTTGTGCTGAGAGTAATAAAAGGCCATTCTAAAATGTGCAGTTTTGTCACAACACAATGCCACAGATGTCTCAAGTTTTGAGGGAGCATGCAATTGGCATACTGACTGCAGGAATGTCCACCAGAGCTGTTACCAGATAATTTAAAGTTCATTTCCCTACCATAAGCCACCTCCAACATTGTTTTAGAGAATCAGTGGAATTGAGCATGTTTGGGATCCTCTGGATCGACCTGTACAACAGCATGTTCCACTTCCCTCCAATATCCAGCAACCTCGCACAGCCATTGTAGAGGAGCGGAACAACATTCCACAGGCCACAATCAACAGCCTGTTCAAGAAGGAGATGTGTCGCGTTGCATGAAGTAAATGGTGGTCACACCAGCTACTGACTGGTTTTCTGATCCACACCCCTAGCTTTAAAAGAAAAGGTATCTGTGACCAACAGATGCATAACTGCATTCCCAGTCATTTGAAAACCAAAGATTAGGGCCTAAAACATTTATTTCAATCTCTCATTCGACCTCCATTAATCAGCCGCAACATGACATGCCTGACATTACATTGCAATTGTATGTAACAACACAACCTGGCTCAGTTCAACAACTGGCTTTGATCAATTCAGGCATTCATGCGACAGTTGTCATGCTGTGTCTATAATAGCTGTTGTGATACCATAGACATGTCATACGTCATAATTACTGTATGTCAAGTACAATGGCAGATAAATTATGGCAAATGTTACATTGCATAGGCCTTGTGCTCATTTTCCAAATTCAACAATTATTTAACTCAGCAAGACTTGTGTGTTCGTGTGTGCGTGCATGCATGCGTTTGTGTGTGTGCACTCGTATGTTGGTGTGTCTTCTCCTTAAACTGAAGGACTCACTCTGTAGAGACGTCTCCTCTGTTCCTGAAGTAATCTAGGAGCCACAGATGGGCTGGTCAAAGATGTCAGAGTAGGCTGAGGACAACGAGAGAGCCAGAGAGAATCGTGGGACAAAACAACAAGATACCCTTCACTTCCATCTTCATGACAATAAGTCACATATTTTCCTACCATGACACCTGTGACATGTATATATGGAGGCTGTCCCAGACGAACACCTCATGTAATGAATGCAAAGCTAACATGATAACGTTCTGTCACCACAAGAAGACAGCCGCCCCACCCTCCCCATCACGAGGACACCGTCTCACATCCCTCCCCCTTCCATTCGCTAATGGTTTCACCGACCTCTGTCATGCTCATTTCCGCATGCTTCGCACAACATCACCCAACATCAGCCGTCAGACAACATCACTCATCAACACGCATTTCGAGCAACATGGACGTCCCCTGTCTCCCGCCACCCCCACTGGTGTGACAAACTCCAGTTGCCATGACGATAAGGCTGATAACGTCTGCAGTTGGTGTGGTGACAACCCTGTTGATAGTCTAATGAAAGGGGATGTTTGATAAACAGCCTTCAGAGAGATCAGAGAACACTTTGAAGGCCTAAGGGCTGTTTGAAATGACACCATGAATTCCATCACAGGTAGGGGTAGGGGGGCAAAACCAAACAAACCATAATTTCTGTAATAAGAATAGACAACGATACACTAATAGACAACGATGGTTGCAGTGGTAGACCATGAGAATATGCTCAAGGCATTTGGTTGAATCTCAGACTATACCTCGTACCTCTGCAACCACTCTTCTCTTTGAGTTTCCTTTCTTTTTAGCCCTATTCCTGTGCTCAATTAATCGTTTAAGAAGCTAAGCCGATGTCATTGGGACTGAATGTATTCTAGAATTCTGTGCCAGTATCATATTTTGTGTGAACTTAAAACCTGGTTTCCATTGATATTGACTGATACTGGCAGTAAATGTTAGGGACGAAAGCCATGAAATGCAGTCTGATTGTATTTTTCACAAGTAACTTTGATGTAACTTTCATCTCATTTGATGTTGGCAGTAGAGCCATCATTGATTTTATGTCCCAACTGGAGCCAGTGCCATGTTCCACTTAGCCTGTTGGGGTACACAGTATATTTCAAGCCACTTTCCCGGCCTTATCAACGACTATAGAAAGACAACCAGCAGATTTTGAAAAATTATAGTTGATACATACTGTACTGTATACTATTTCAACTTAATTTCAGCCTTTCCTTCTTTTGCATCTCCATGAATGTGGAGAGCAAACACCATTACCTCTTGTGCTCATTGGATTCTGCAATATATAAAAAAAGACAAAACACAGTATGCAGGCATTTAGCTTCTCACTCCATACTAATGCATTCTATACAATCAGCAGCGGTGGCACAAGTAAAGATCACCTCCCCTGCATAGGCCTACTATTTCACCACTTCATCCTATTGTGGCCAATGGCTTGTTGGAGCTGAGCTTTCTTTCATTTTCTCCGCAGATCCCCTTCTCACCCATTCAACCTCGAATGGCTCCTTTCACATATTTCCTTCCTCTCTGTCCCTCCATGTCACACCATGAATTCCAGGCCGCTCTCCTGTTTCCCCGAGACCTTTATCTGGGTTGCACAAAAGTACACGGCTCGTGGGCGCCTTTTGTTACCTCTCTCCGAGGCAGCTGAATGGCTCTCTGATTGTTCCTCGCCATTTTTCTTTCACACCAGATAGCTTTTCAGCTCAGAAAGAAAATGGTGCCGTTGGCATTGGCCAGGCGAGCAGCACTTGGACACTTATATGGGAATAGGCTACACCTTGTGCTCTGTCTTTATCAATGCCAATGGTGTTGATATCAAATAATAAGTCAGGACTGATATCCATCAAGACTGATTGCAACTGATATGTCCATCTGTATAACCCATACAGTAATGCACGATCAAACATCAAACATCAAACAAACACGAGAAAAATAAATCAAATAAATACAGTAGGGAAAGAGGTAGCTGTTTGGGCTACATTATAGGTGGGCTATGTACAGGTGCAGTAATCTGTGAGCTGCTCTGACAGTTGGTGCTTAAAGCTAGTGAGGGAGATAAGTGTTTCCAGTTTCAGAGATTTTTGTAGTTCGTTCCAGTCATTGGCAGCAGAGAACTGGAAGGAGAGGCGGCCAAAGAAAGAATTGGTTTTGGGGGTGACCAGAGAGATATACCTGCTGGAGCGCGTGCTACAGGTGGGTGATGCTATGGTGACCAACGAGCTGAGATAAGGGGGGACTTTACCTAGCAGGGTCTTGTAGATGACATGGAGCCAGTGGGTTTGGCAACAAGTATGAAGCGAGGGCCAGCCAACGAGAGCGTACAGGTCGCAATGGTGGGTAGTATATGGGGCTTTGGTGACAAAACGGATTGCACTGTGATAGACTGCATCCAATTTGTTGAGTAGGGTATTG
This sequence comes from Oncorhynchus mykiss, assembly GCF_057628025.1. NCBI lineage: Eukaryota > Metazoa > Chordata > Actinopteri > Salmoniformes > Salmonidae > Oncorhynchus > Oncorhynchus mykiss. The sequence goes on along the minus strand of NC_143028.1, from coordinate 61,047,472 downwards.
GAGGCTATTTTGTAAATGACATCGCTGAAGTCGAGGATTGGTAGGATGGTCAGTTTTACAAGGGTATGTTTGGCAGCATGAGTGAAGGATGCTTTGTTGCGAAATAGGAAGCCAATTCTAGATTTAACTTTGGATTGGAGATGTTTGATGTGGGTCTGGAAGGAAAGTTTACGGTCTAACCAGACATCTAGGTATTTGTAGTTGTCCACATATTCTAAGTCAGAGCCGTCCAGAGTAGTGATGTTGGACAGGCGGGCAGGTGCAGGCAGCGATCGGTGGAAGAGCATGCATTTAGTTTTACTTGTATTTAAGAGCAATTGGAGGCCACAGAAGGAGAGTTGTATGGCATTGAAGCTTGCCTGGAGGGTTGTTAACACAGTGTCCAAAGAAGGGCCAGAAGTATACAGAATGGTGTCGTCTGCGTAGAGGTGGATCAGAGACTCACCAGCAGCAAGAGCAACATCATTGATGTATACAGAGAAGAGAGTCGGTCCAAGAATTAAACCCTGTGGCACCCACATAGAGACTGCCAGAAGTCCTGACAGCAGACCCTGGACACACTGAACTCTATCAGAGAAGTAGTTGGTGAACCAGGCGAGGCAATCATTTGAGAAACTAAGGTTGTCGAGTCTGCCGATGAGGATGTGGAGATTGACAGAGTCGAAAGCCTTGGCCAGATCAATGAATACTGCACAGTAATGTTTCTTATCGATGGCGGTTAAGATATCGTTTAGGACCTTGAGCGTGGCTGAAGTGCACCCATGACCAGCTCTGAAACCAGATTGCATAGCAGAGAAGGTATGGTGAGATTCGAAATGGTCAGTAATCTGTTTGTTGACTTGGCTTTCGAAGACCTTAGAAAGGCAGGGTAGGATAGATATAGGTCTGTAGCAGTTTGGGTCAAGAGTACCCCCCCCCCCCCTTTGAAGAGGGGGATGACCGCAGCTGCTTTCCAATCTTTGGGAATCTCAGACGACACGAAAGAGATGTTGAACAGGCTAGTAATAGGGGTGGCAACAATTTTGGTAGATCATTTTAGAAAGAAAGGGTCCAGATTGTCTAGCCCGGCTGATTTGTAGGGGTCCAGATTTTGCAGCTCTTTCAGAACATCAGCTGACTGGATTGGGGAGAAGAAGAAATGGGGAAGGCTTGGGCGAGTTGCTGGGGGGGTGCAGTGCTGTTGACCGGGGTAGGAGTAGCCAGGTGGAAAGCATGGCCAGCCGTAGAAAAATGCTTATTGAAATTCTCAATTATGGTGGATTTATCAGTGGTGACAGTGTTTCCTATCATCAGTGCAGTGGGCAGCTGGGAGGAGGTGTTCTTATTTGCCATGGACTTTACAGTTTCCCAGAACTTTTTTGAGTTAGTGTTGCAGAAAGCACATTTCTGCTTGAAAAAGTTAGCCTTGGCTTTTCTAACTGCCTGTGTATAATGGTTTCTAGCTTCCCTGAACAGCTGCATATCACGGGGCCTGTTCGATGCTAATGCAGAACGCCATAGGATGTTTTTGTGTTGGTTAAGGGCAGTCAGGTCTGGGGAGAACCAAGGGCTATATCTGTTTCTGGTTCTAAATTTCTTGAATGGGGCATGCTTATTTAAGATGGTTAGGAAGGCATTTAAAAAAAATACCCAGGCATCCTCTACTGACGGGATGAGATCAATATCCTTCCAGGATACCCCAGCCAGGTCGATTAGAAAGGCCTGCTCGCTGAAGTGTTTCAGGGCGCGTTTGACAGTGATGAGTGGAGGTCGTTTGACCGCTGACCCATTACGGATGCAGGCAATGAGGCAGTGATCGCTAAGATCTTGGTTGAAGACAGCAGAGGTGTATTTAGAGGGCAAGTTGGTTAGGATGTTATCTATGAGGGTGCCGTGTTTAAGGCTTTGGGGAGGTACCTGGTAGGTTTATTGATAATTTGTGTGAGATTGAGGGCATCAAGCTTAGATTGTAGGATGGCTGGGGTGTTAAGCATGTTCCAGTTTAGGTCGCCTAGCAGCACGAGCTCTGAAGATAGATGGGGGGCAATCAATTCACATTTTGTGTCCAGGGCACAGCTGGGGGCAGAGGGTGGTCTATAGCAGGTGGCAACGGTGAGAGACTTGTTTTTAGAGAGGTGGATTTTTAAAAGTAGAAGTTCAAATTGTTTGGGTACAGAGCTGGATAGTAGGACAGAACTCTGCAGGCTATCTTTGCAGTAGATTGCAACACCGCCCCCTTTGGCAGTTCTATCTTGTCTGAAAATGTTGTAGTTTCGTATGGAAATTTCAGAATTTTTGGTGGTCTTCCTAAACCAGGATTCAGACACAGCTAGAAGTTTCTAAAGCTGTTTGAATGATGTCTGTGAGTACAACAGAACTAATATGGCAGGCAAAAACCTGAGAAAAAAATCCACTCTCACTCTGAAGTTTCTAAAGCTGTTTGAATGATGTCTGTGAGTATAACAGAACTAATATGGCAAGCATAAACCTGAGAAAAAAATCCATCCAGGAAGTGGGAAATCTGGGGTTTGTAGTTTTTCAACTATTCAACGAATATGAAATTTTGAAATCTGACACAGCGGTTGCATTAACCTCTCTAGGGTATGTGGGCGTCCCACCTGGCCAACATCCAGTGAGGTTGCAGAGCGCCAAATTCAATTACAGAAATGCTCATTATAAAAATTCAGAAAACAAAACATATTTTACATAGGTTTAAAGATTGACTTCTTGTTAAACCAAACACAGTGTCATATTTATAAAATGCTTTTCGGTGGAAGCATACCTAGCCCAGAACATACCTAGCCCAGAACATAGCCCAGTTGACAAATTATTACAAACAGTAACGAGCCAAGCAGAAGCGTTAAAAAAATCAGAAATAGAGATAAAATTAATCCCTTACATTTGATGATCTTCATATGGTGGCAATCAGAAGACATTCATTTACTCAATAAATGTTCCCTTTGTTCGATGAAGTCTCTTTATATCCAAAAACCTCAGTTTTGTTAGCGCATTTTCTTCAGTAATCCACAGGCTCAAACTCAGTCAAAACAATCAGACAAAAAATCAAAATTGTATCCATCCGTAAAGTTCATAGAAACATGTCAAACGATGTTTATATTCAATCCTCAGGTTGTTTTTTGCCTAAATGATCTATAATATTTAAACCGGACAATAACATTGTCAATATAAAAGGTAAACAAGAAATGCACATGCGCCTGAAAAAACTCTGCGTCACATTAGGGTCCACTCGTTCAGACTGGTCTTACTCCCTCATTTACAAGCCTGAAACGATTTCTAAAACTGTTGACATCTAGTGGAAGGCATAGGAACTGCAAAAGTCCTAAGTCAATGGATACTGTAATGGCATTGAATAGAAAACTACAAAACCAACAAAAAAAATACAGGTTGTCGCCTGCTAAATCAGTTCTGTTATACTCACAGACACCATTTTAACAGTTTTGGAAACTTTAGAGTGTTTTCTATCCAAATCTACCAGTTAAAGTGGGGCAAAAAATGAATTTCGTCAGCCACCAATTGTGCAAGTTCTCCCACTTAAAAAGATGAGAGAGGCCTGTAATTTTCATCATAGGTACACTTCAACTATGACAGACAAAATGAGGAAAAAAAATCCAGAAAATCACATTGTTGGATTTTTTTATGAAATTATTTGCAAATTATGGTGGAAAATAAGTATTTGGTCACCTACAAACAAGCAAGATTTCTGGCTCTCACAGACCTGTAACTTCTTCTTTAAGAGGCTCCTCTGTCCTCCACTCGTTACCTGTATTAATGGCACCTGTTTGAACTTGTTATCAGTATAAAAGACACCTGTCCACAACCTCAAACAGTCACACTCCAAACTCCACTATGGCCAAGACCAAAGAGCTGTCAAAGGACACCAGAAACAAAATTGTAGACCTGCACCAGGCTGGGAAGACTGAATCTGCAATAGGTAAGCATCTTGGTTTGAAGAAATCAACTGTGGGAGCAATTATTAGGAAATGGAAGACATACAAGACCACTGATAATCTCCCTCGATCTGGGGCTCCACGCAAGATCTCACCCCGTGGGGTCAAAATGATCATAAGAACGGTGAGCAAAAATCCTAGAACCACACGGGGGGACCTAGTGAATGACCTGCAGAGAGCTGGGACCAAAGTAACAAAGCCTACCATCAGTAACACACCATGCCGCCAGGGACTCAAATTCTGCAGTGCCAGACGTGTCCCCTTGCTTAAACCAGTACATGTCCAGGCCCGTCTGAAGTTTGCTAGAGAGCATTTGGAAGATCCAGAAGAAGATTGGGAGAATGTCATATGGTCAGATGAAACCAAAATATAACTTTTTTGTAAAAACTCAACTCGGCGTGTTTGGAGGACAAAGAATGCTGAGTTGCATCTGAAGAACACCATACCTACTATGAAGCATGGGGGTGGAAACATCATGCTTTGGGCTGTTTTTCTGCAAAGGGACCAGGACGACTGATCCGTGTAAAGGAAAGAATGAATGGGGCCATGTATCGTGAGATTTTGAGTGAAAACCTCCTTCCATCAGCAAGGGCATTGAAGATGAAACGTGGCTGGGTCTTTCAGCATAACAATGATCCCAAACACACTGCCCGGGCAACAAAGGAGTGGCTTCGTAACTGTTCTGCCTTATTATTATTCGACCATGCTGGTCATTTATGAACATTTGAACATCTTGGCCATGTTCTGTTATAATCTCCACCCGGCACAGCCAGAAGAGGACTGGCCACCCCACCTAGCCTGGTTCCTCTCTAGGTTTCTTCCTAGGTTTTGGCCTTTCTAGGGAGTTTTTCCTAGCCAACGTGCTTCTACACCTGCATTGCTTGCTGTTTGGGGTTTTAGGCTGTGTTTCTGTACAGCACTTTGAAATATCAGCTGATGTACGAAGGGCTATATAAATACATTTTATTTTATTTTATTTGATTCATTTCAAGGTCCTGGAGTGGCCTAGCCAGTCTCCAGATCTCAACCCCATAGAACATTTTTGGAGGGAGTTGAAAGTCCATGTTGTCCAGCAACAGCCCCAAAACATCACTGCTCTAGAGGAGACATGGAGGAATGGGCCAAAATACCATTAACAGTGTGTGAAAACCTTGTGAAGACTTACAGAAAACGTTTGACCTCTGTCATTGCCAACAAAGGGTATATAACAAAGTATTGAGAAACTTTTTTTATTGACAAAATACTTATTTTCCACCATACTTTGCAAATAAATTCATTAAAAATCCAACAATGTGATTTTCTGGATTTTTTTTTCTAATTTTGTGTGTCATAGTTGAAGTGTACCTATGATGAAAATTACAGTCCTCTCTCATCCTTTTAAGTGGGAGAACTTGCACAATTGGTGGCTGACTAAATACTTTTTTGCCCCACTGTAAATGCATATCTATCTTCTAGACCTGAGTAGCAGGCCGTTTAATTTGGGCATGCTTTTCATCCAAAAATCCGAATGCTGCCCCCTACCCTAGAGAGGTTAAGGAGAAGTGTATCTTTAATTCCATGCATAATAGTTGTATCTTTTATCTATGTTTATTATGAGTATTTCTGTAAATTGATGTGGCTCTCTGCAAAATCACTGGATGTTTTGGAACTACTAAACATAACGTGCCAATGTAAACTCAGATTTTTGTATATAAATATGAACTTTATCGAACAAAACAGACATGTATTTTGTAACATGAAGTCCTATGAGTATTTCTGCTTTTTGTGACTCCTCTCTTTGGCTGGAAAAATGTCTGTGTTTTTCTGTGACTAGGTGCAGACCTAACATAATCGTTAAAGCCGTTTTGAAATCGGACACTGTGGTGGGATTAACAACAAGTTTATCTTTAAAATTGTATAAAATACTTGTATGTTTGAGGAATTTTTATTATGAGATTTCTGTTGTTTCTGCCAGCTGTCACTGGCTGTTGTCATATCGATCCCGTTAGCGGGATTCAAGCCATAAGAAGTTTTAACACATTGCTTAGTGTAAAGAAATATTTGCATATTCCAGAGTTACCACCCATAACTGTATTTGTTAGTGACAGAGACATGGTTGCTGCATTCATCCATTTGCTGTCCTGTGCCCTTCACCAACCTGCTCCTCTTATTCTCTGTCCCCAACGCCCTAGGCGACCAATTTTGATAGCCTTCAGCCGCACCCTCATACTACTCCTTCTCTGTTCCGCGGGTGATGTGGAGGTAAACCCAGGCCCTGCATGTCCCCAGGCACCCTCATTTGTTGACTTCTGTGATCGAAAAAGCCTTGGTTTCATGCATGTCAACATCAGAAGCCTCCTCCCTAAGTTTGTCTTACTCGCTGCTCTAGCACACTCTGCTAACCCTGATGTCCTTGCCGTGTCTGAATCCTGGCTCAGGAAGGCCACCAAAAATTCTGAGATTTCCATACCCAACTATAACATCTTCCGTCAAGATAGAACTGCCAAAGGAGGAGGAGTTGCAGTCTACTGCAGAGATAGCCTGCAAAGTAATGTCATACTTTCCAGGTCCATACCCAAACAGTTCGAACTACTAATTTTGAAAATTACTCTCTCCAGAAATAAGTCTCTCACTGTTGCCGCCTGCTACCGACCCCCCTCAGCCCCCAGCTGTGCCCTGGACACCATTTGTGAATTGATCGCCCCCCATCTAGCTTCAGAGTTTGTTCTGTTAGGTGACCTAAACTGGGATATGCTTAACACCCCGGCAGTCCTACAATCTAAGCTAGATGCCCTCAATCTCACTCAAATCATCAAGGAACCCACCAGGTACAACCCTAACTCTGTAAACAAGGGCACCCTCATTGACGTCATCCTGACCAACTGGCCCTCCAAATACACCTCCGCTGTCTTCAACCAGGATCTCAGCGATCACTGCCTCATTGCCTGTATCCGCTATGGAGCCGCAGTCAAACGACCACCCCTCATCACTGTCAAACGCTCCCTAAAACACTTCTGTGAGCAGGCCTTTCTAATCGACCTGGCCCGGGTATCCTGGAAGGACATTGACCTCATCCCGTCAGTTGAGGATGCCTGGTCTTTCTTTAAAAGTAACTTCCTCACCATTTTAGATAAGCATGCTCCGTTCAAAAAATGCAGAACTAAGAACAGATATAGCCCCTGGTTCACTCCAGACCTGACTGCCCTCGACCAGCACAAAAACATCCTGTGGCGGACTGCACTAACATCGAACAGTCCCCGCGATATGCAACTGTTCAGGGAAGTCAGGAACCAATACACACAGTCAGTCAGGAAAGCTAAAGCCAACTTCTTCAGGCAGAAGTTTGCATCTTGTAGCTCCAACTCCAAAAAGTTCTGGGACACTGTGAAGTCCATGGAGAACAAGAGCACCTCCTCCCAGCTGCCCACTGCACTGAGGCTAGGTAACACGGTCACCACCGATAAATCCATGATTATCGAAAACTTCAACAAGCATTTCTCAACGGCTGGCCATGCCTTCCGCCTGGCTACTCCAACCTCGTCCAACAGCTCCCCCCCCCCCGCAGCTACTCGCCCAAGCCTCTCCAGGTTCTCCTTTACCCAAATCCAGATAGCAGATGTTCTGAAAGAGCTGCAAAACCTGGACCCGTACAAATCAGCTGGGCTTGACAATCTGGACCCTCTATTCCTGAAACTATCCGCCGCCATTGTCGCAACCCCTATTACCAGCCTGTTCAACCTCTCTTTCATATCGTCTGAGATCCCCAAGGATTGGAAAGCTGCCGCAGTCATCCCCCTCTTCAAAGGGGGCGACACCCTGGACCCAAACTGTTACAGACCAATATCCATCCTGCCCTGCCTATCTAAGGTCTTCGAAAGCCAAGTCAACAAACAGATCACTGACCATCTTGAATCCCACCGTACCTTCTCCGCTGTGCAATCTGGTTTCCGAGCCGGTCACGGGTGTACCTCAGCCACGCTCAAGGTACTAAACGATATCATAACCGCCATCGATAAAAGACAGTACTGAGCAGCCTTGCCAAGGCTTTCGACTCTGTCAATCACCGTATTCTTATCGGCAGACTCAGTAGCCTCGGTTTTTCGGATGACTGCCTTGCCTGGTTCACCAATTACTTTGCAGACAGAGTTCAGTGTGTCAAATCGGAGGGCATGCTGTCCGGTCCTCTGGCAGTCTCTATGGGGGTGCCACAGGGTTCAATTCTCGGGCCGACTCTTTTCTCTGTATATATCAATGATGTTTCTCATGCTGCGGGCGATTCCCTGATCCACCTCTACGCAGACGACACCATTCTATATACTTCCGGCCCGTCCTTGGACACTGTGCTATCTAACCTCCAAACGAGCTTCAATGCCATACAGCACTCCTTCCGTGGCCTCCAACTGCTCTTAAACGCTAGTAAAACCAAATGCATGCTTTTCAACCGTTCGCTGCCTGCACCCGCACGCCTGACCAGCATCACCACCCTGGATGGTTCCGACCTAGAATATGTGGACATCTATAAGTACCTAGGTGTCTGGCTAGACTCTAAACTCTCCTTCCAGACCCATATCAAACATCTCCAATCGAAAATCAAATCAAGAGTCGGCTTTCTATTCCGCAACAAAGCCTCCTTCACTCACGCCGCCAAACTTACCCTAGTAAAACTGACTATCCTACCGATCCTCGACTTCGGCGATGTCATCTACAAAATTGCTTCCAACACTCTACTCAGCAAACTGGATGCAGTTTATCACAGTGCCATCCGTTTTGTCACTAAAGCACCTTATACCACCCACCACTGCGACTTGTATGCTCTAGTCGGCTGGCCCTCGCTACATATTCGTCGCCAGACCCACTGGCTCCAGGTCATCTACAAGTCCATGCTAGGTAAAGCTCCGCCTTATCTCAGTTCACTGGTTACGATGGCAACACCCATCCGTAGCACGCGCTCCAGCAGGTGTATCTCACTGATCATCCCTAAAGCCAACACCTCATTTGGCCGCCTTTCGTTCCAGTTCTCTGCTGCCTGTGATTGGAACGAATTGCAAAAATCGCTGAAGTTGGAGACTTTTATCTCCCTCACCAACTTCAAACATCTGCTATCTGAGCAGCTAACCGATCGCTGCAGCTGTACATAGTCTATTGGTAAATAGCCCACCCATTTTCACCTACCTCATCCCCATACTGTTTTTATTTTTATTTTTTTCTGCTCTTTTGCACACCAATATCTCTATCTCTACCTTTACATAACCATCTGTTCATTTATCACTCCAGTGTTAATCTGCATAATTGTAATTATTTGCCTACCTTCTCATGCCTTTTGCACACAATGTATATATAGACTCCCCTTATTTCTACTGTGTTATTGACTTGTTAATTGTTTACTCCATGTGTAACTCTGTGTTGTCTGTTCACACTGCTATGCCTTATCTTGGCCAGGTCGCAGTTGCAAATGAGAACTTGTTCTCAACTAGCCTACCTGGTTAAATAAAGGTGAAATAAAAAAATAAAAAAAAAGTAAAAGTCTAAGTGAATATGTTATCATTAAAATGTTATTATTTGATATTATCTTGAGGGCCTAGTTTAACCCTAATACGGAGGCCTGAAACTCATGATTTATAGGAAACATCAGGCCTGTACGTCACATTATGCCAGCTTGCAAAGTGATGTGTAATTCCTATTGGAATTGAGCCAGAGTGGGGATATTCAACATTTGGAATTTTTATTCACCAACAACCTGCATTCAGAATGACTGTCAGGGTTGGGAAGACTAGGATATGAGACTACCTAAAGCATCTAAACTGGAGCAACCATTTCAGCAACGGTGTAGTAAGTCCATGTAACAGATTTGATTAGTTTAGAAAAATGTATGTTATTTCTATTTAATTAATCAATCAATGTACATACAAAAACATAAATATTGAAACAAACAATTCTAAAAATCTACCTGCAATAGAGCATGCTGGGAAACATGATAATGATGGGTGTGGTTTTGGTTTAACACTGGTTATTATTAACACCAACACTCGGGTTATCTTACACCAATGAGTGTTAATTTAACACTTACAGAGTTCGATTAACACCTGAAACAACACTATAAATGTTACACTGAAAAATCAACACTAGGTAACACTGGCCAATGTGCTGTGTAGTGATGGTAGTAGTTGCAGCAGCAACAAGAGTAGCACTTCACAATGGCAGTGACATTGGCACTTCTGCACTCTTCATCCCCCCCAAAAAAGGTTTTCCTTTTTCTTATTTTTTTTTCTAAAGGTACCAGACAACAATCTTCTCCCTCCCAAGTGAGTGGTGGGGGACAGGATCAGACTTTATATAGCTTGTAATTGTTTCTCCCTGCCCATGTGTCTCTCTTCATCCATCTCTTTTCTCTTTTTGGGCAGGTTTCAGCAGCACAAGGTCATTGCTCTTAGGCAGCTACAAAGCTGCTTTATTGTTCAAGCAGGTCAGCAGGGCTGACACATATCACAGCTATTATTCTGCTGGAACAAATGGCTGCCCACTGCTTTGATCTATAGGCTTCCTTTTGAGACGCTTCTATAATAGCCTTGACAGATTTGTTTTTGTTTTCTTGTGATGATCCATCTTTTTTTCCTTCCCCTTAAAATGGTATATGATTTGATAGCATGATTTATAATTGCAGGGTTTGATAAAGAGCGGGTGTTCAGAAAGTGATGATGTGAATGGTCTCTGGTTTGTCTTCTGCGTTGTTTGTTTTTGTGCCTTTTGTAGGAAACTTTTTTGTTCCTAGCAAACGTTGTTTCTTTTATTTTCTGGACATATCCTGGCTGTTTTCTAGTCATTTGCAGTTGATTGCTGATAGTGAGTGTTTGTGTGTGCGTGTGTGTGCGCCTGTGTGCGTACATATGCAAGCATGTGTACATACGTGCATGTGTACGTGCTTTGGAAATTTTAAGGACTTGCAAACATCATCTCTTGTTAACAGGAGTAAATCTTACATTCATGGGGAGAAACATTTCAATCATTAAAGGTATATTTTACCCTTTGGCTAGGATTTGAGATGCATTCCAGTAGTCACCAAAGGGAACATTAGCTGCTTACTGATTAACAAGTTTCATGCAGTGTTTTGGAATCATTCTAGTTAAAAAATCCAACTAGGACCATTTGTGCTTCCCCTCTCAAACTCTATTTTACGTATGAGTTTATCATCCGTAACGGCGTGTGGAATGGCAGAGTGTGGCGGGCTGTGCATGGCATACACACTCGGCAGAGCAAAAATGTTTTGAATCCTCTGACCCCCGTGCCAAGGTTGATGCCCACTTAGGAGGCAAGCCGGACAGTTTGTTTAGCTCCCTGCAGCTAGCTTTGAGCTCATTACGAAAAGACCCAAAACATACCTACCCTCATGCGTTATTCATGACGGTGGGTGGTCTCGTGCCATACTGTGAGTGTGTTCTGTTTAATTACCAGGAACGAGTCACTCTAAGACATGGCCACAAAGACAGGTGGGCTTAGTGGCTAGAGCTGCTCTAAATGCAGACCTGTTTTTAAATACACTTGGACAGACAGCTGATGGAAATGAGATATGGAGCCAACTATGGTGCAACACCTAACTGTGCATGGTCCTTGATAAATGAGTGAGCCATGTAGCCCTTTCCTGCAGTCAAATTACATGTACCTAGTGGCCTCATGGATGGAATGTTATTTATATTTTTCATAATTTAATAATTAATCAACTTATTGTTATGTTTCTAAAAGCTGCTGAAAATCCAGTGCTTCTATGTCAAATGGTTTTGTTATATTTCAGTCTTCTGTTATAATTTTTTACTCTATATCTGACATGGTACAGGTGTCTTCTTTTTTGAAAAATCATAACCATCTATGTGAGGTGTATACTTTTGTTTCAAAGTAGATTTGTTTAAGACTACCAAGAAACACTATGTGTAACCCTGATTTAGCCCCCTGCAGTAAAAGTTTCAAAGAAAGGGAATGATACATTTGCATTTCAGGGGTACTATCACTAGATAATTGCCCAACTCCAATACCCAGTGTACTCATTTGTTAATGAGTATTCAAATACATTCAAATACACTCAGCTGTTTGTCTGTTAACCTGTTGAACCCACCTACTCTATGCATGCCTGTGTAATGTATGATGTATATAATATAAATCAGGGCTGTTCAAATCTGGTCCTGGAGGGCCGAAACACTTCTTGATACTGTTTCTACCTGGTAGTTAATTGCACTCCCCTGGTGTCCCTGTTGAAAATGAGATTTTGAAAACCAGAAGTGTTTCGGCCCTCCAGGACTGACATTGAACAGCATTGATATACAGTGCCTTGCGAAAGTATTCGGCCCCCTTGAACTTTGCGACCTTTTGCCACATTTCAGGCTTCAAACATAAAGATATAAAACTGTATTTTTTTGTGAAGAATCAACAACAAGTGGGACACAATCATGAAGAATCTGTGGAAAGAACTGAAAACTGCTGTTCCCAAATGCTCTCCATCCAACCTCACTGAGCTCGAGCTAATTTGCAAGGAGGAATGGGAAAAAATGTCAGTCTCTCGATGTGCAAAACTGATAGAGACATACCCCAAGCGACTTACAGCTGTAATCGCAGCAAAAGGTGGCGCTACAAAGTATTAACTTAAGGGGGCTGAATAATTTTGCACGCCCAATTTTTCAGTTTTTGATTTGTTAAAAACATTTGAAATATCCAATAAATATCTTTCCACTTCATGATTGTGTCCCACTTGTTGTTGATTCTTCACAAAAAAATACAGTTTTATATCTTTATGTTTGAAGCCTGAAATGTGGCAAAAGGTCGCAAAGTTCAAGGGGGCCGAATACTTTCGCAAGGCACTGTATACAGTGCCTTCGGAAAGTATTCAGACCCCTTGCCTTTTTCCACATTTTGTTACATTATAGCCGTACTCTAAAATTAATTAATTAAATAAAGAACAATTCTCATCAATCTACACACAATACCGCATAACAAAACAGAAATTCCTTATTTAAATAAGTGTTCAGAGCCTTCGCTATGAGACTCGAAAATTGAGCTCAGGTGCATCCTGTTTCCATTAATCATCCTTGAGATGTTTCTATAACTTGATTGGAGTCCACCTGTGGTAAATTTCATTGATTGGACATGATTTGGAAAGACACACACCTGTCTAAAAGGTCCCACAGTTGAGAGTGCATGTTAGAGTAAAAACAAAGCAATGAGGTCGAAGGAATTGTCCGTAGAGCTCCGAGACAGGATTGTGTCGAGACACAGATCTGGGGAAGGGTACCAAAACATTTCTGCAGCATTTAAGTCCTCAAGAACACAGTGGACTCCATAATTCTTAATTGGAAGAAGTTTCGATCCACCAAGACTCTTCCTAGAGCTGGCCGCCCGGCCAAACTGAGCAATCAGGGGAGATGGGCCTTGGTCAGAGAGGTGGCAAAGAACCTGACAGAGCTCTAGAGTTCCTCTGTGGAGATGGGAGAAAGTTCCAGAAGGACAACCATCTCTGCAGCCCTCCACCCATAAGGCTGTTTCTGGTAGATTGGCCAAACTGAAGCCACTCCTCAGTAAAAGGTACATGACAGCCCGCTTGGAGTTTGCCAAAAGGCACCTTAAGACTCTCAGAACATGAGAGACAAGATTCTCTGGTATGATAAAACTAAGATTGAACTTTTTGGCCTGAATGCCAAGCATCACATCTGGAGGAAACCTGGCACCATGCCTACGGTGAAGTATGGTGGTGGAAGCATCATGCTGTGGGGATGTTTTTCAGCCGCAGGGAAGGAGAGACTTGTCACGATCGAGGCAAAGAATAAGTACAGAGAGATCCTTGATGAAAACCTGCAACAGAGCACTCAGGTCCTCAGACTGTGGCGAAGATTCACCTTCCAACAGGGCTATGACCTAAAGCACACAGCCAAGACGACACAGGAGTGGCTTCGGGGCAAGTCTCTAAATGTCCTTAAGTGGCTCAGCAACATCTCTGGAGAGACCTGAAAATGTAGCATCGCTCCCCATCCAACCTGACAGAGCTTGAGAGGATCTGAAGAGAACAATGAGAAAAACTACCCAAATACAGATGTGCCAAGCTTGTAGCGTCATACCCTAAAAGACTCAATGCTGTAATCGCTGCAAAAGGTGCTTCAACAAAGTACTGAGTAGAGGGTCTGAATACTTATGTAAATGTGATATTAAAGGTTTTTGTAAATACATTTACAAAAATGAATAAAAACCTGATTTTGCTTTGTCATTATGGGGTATTGTGTGTAGATTGATGAGGACAAACATAAATTTTAGAATAAGGCTGTAACGTAACAAAATGTCAAAGTGTTCTGAATACTTTCCAATGGCACTGTACATTCCTTTGTTTTACTTTTATGAAAACTGAATAACACACTGGCTATTCCAGACAGCCATCTGAGCATTCATGTTTTTATTAGACACACAAATATAATTCACAAGTAGGGCATCGTAGAGTATAATCCTATCATGTAGAGACACCTGCCTTCCCTGATGCACATCCACATGCATAATGGACATAGGAAATGTCAGCAGACAGGCCTTTGGGACCACTATGCCATTTGTTTAGCTCTTACTAGCAATACGTCCCTGTGCCATTGATGTTTGAATAGCAGTAAATGAAAAGAGGAAGTGTAGCGCTTGCGTGTCAATCAGGGCTTCTTCAACACTATACTGTACTGTAAGACTTACAACGGTTGATAACATGGTACTGTAGGTTCAACAACAATGCACCATAATATGTTACCCCTCTCTGTAATTACAATATACTGCAACATTTAACCCCTAACATCATTCCTTATCATCACATAATTCCTATGTCCAGTCTTGTTGGGCTTTAGGCTGCTTTAGAATTAGCTCTGACTGTGACTTTGTCCCAAATGACACACTATTACTGATAGTTGAAGTCAGGCATTTACATTCACCTTAACCAAAGGTGGCTGGGTAGCCTAGTGGTTAGAGTGTTGGACTAGTAACCGAAAGGTTGCAAGTTCAAATCCCCGAGCTGACAAGGTACAAATCTGTCCTTCTACCCCTGAACAGGCAGTTAACCCTAGGCCTTCATTGAAAATAAGAATTTGTTCTTAATTGACTTGCCTAGTTAGTTTTATTAAATAAAGGTAAAAAAAAAAAAAAACATTTTAACACAGTTTCTCACAATTCCTGACATTTAATCCTAGTAAAAAAGAGACAAGATTCTCTGGTATGATAAAACTAAGATTGAACTTTTTGGCCTGAATACCAAGCATCACATCTGGAGGAAACCTGGCACCATGCCTACGGTGAAGTATGGTGGTGGAAGCATCAGTTAGGATCAGCACTTTATTTTAAGAATGTGAAATGTCAGAATAATAGTAGAGAGAATATTTCAGCTTTTTTTCACATTCCCAGTGGGTCAGAAGTTTACATACACTCAATTAGTATTTGGTAGCATTGCCTTTAAATTGTTTAACTTGGGTCAAACGTTTCGGGTAGCCTTCCACAAGCTTTCCACAATAAGTTGGGTGAATTTTGTCCTTTCCTCCTGACAGAGCTCGCGTAACTGAGTCAGGTTTGTAGGACTCCTTGCTCGCACACACTTTTTCAGTTCAGCCCACCAATTTTCTATAGGATTAAGGTCAGGGCTTTGTGATTGGCCACTCCAATACCTTGACTTTGTTGTCCTTAAGCAATTTTGGAACTATGCTTGGGGTCATTGTCCATTTGGAAGACCCATTTGTGAGCAAGCTTTAACTTTGTGACTGATGTCTTGAGATGTTGCTTCAATATATCCACGTAATTTTCCTGCCTCATGATGCCATCTATTTTGTGAAGTGCACCAGTCCCTCCTGCAGCAAAGCACCCCCACAACATTATGCTGCCACCTCCATGCTTCATGGTTGGGATGGTGTTCTTCGGCTTGCAAGCTTCCCCCTTTGTCCTCCAAACATAACGATGGTCATTATGGCCAAACAGTTATATTTTTGTTTCATCAGACCAGAGGACATTTCTCAAAAAATTACGATCTTTGTCTCCATGTGCAGTTGCAAACCATTGTCTGGCTTTTTCATGGCGGTTTTGGAGCAGTGACTTCTTCCTTGCTGAGTGGCCTTTCAGGTTATGTCGATATAGTACTCATTTTACTGTGTATATAGATACTTTTGTCCCTGTTTCCTCCAGCATCTTCACAAGGTCCTTTGCTGTTGTTCTGGGATTGATTTGCACTTTCGCACCAAAGAACATTCATCTCTAGGAGAGAGAACATGTCTCCTTCCTGAGCGGTATGAGGCTGCATGATGTTTATATTTGCATACTATTGTTTGTACAGATGAACGTGGTAACTTCAAGCATTGGGAAATTGCTCCCAAGGATGAACCAGTCTTGTGGAGGTCTCAAAGTTATTTTTCTGAGGTCTTGGCTGATTTTCCCATGATGTCAAGCAAAGAGGCACTGAGTTTGAAGGAAGGCCTTGAAATTAGCCCTTCTTAAGCCATGACATAATTTTCTGGAATTTTCCAAGCTGTTTAAAGGCACAGTCAACTTAGTGTATGTAAACTTCTGACCAACTGGAATTGTGATACAGTGAATTATAAATTAAATAATCTGTCTGTAAAAATTTGTTAGAAAAATTACTTATGTCATGCACAAAGTAGATGTCGTAACCGACCTGCCAAAACTATAGTTTGTTAGCAAGAAATTTGCGGAGTGGTTGAAAAATGAGTTTTAATGACTCCAACCTAGTGTATGTAAACTTCCAACTTCAACTGTATATAGTGCACTTTAAAGTAGCGCAGTATATAGGGAATTGGGTGCATTTTGGATACTCCCCATTACTTTGTCTGAACAGTAGATTCCTCAAGTGATATCTCACTTTCATTTCCGAGAGAAACTTAGAACTCTCTAAGAACAGACTAACTCAGACAGTGAAGACTTTTTGCATCAAAAGGTTTGTGAGGTAGTTGTTGCTTTTCCACCACTGACTGGATGTGTTTTCTCAGGGTGACTCCTAGAGCTTTGTAAGTTTCCAGTCACTTGTTTTCCATTCCTGCAATCCCCTTTCCTGCTAGCCAAATCACTGAGCTATGACTGCAGGGGTAGTTGGGAGTCCTTATCTGCTATCATTAAAGATGCATTTATTCCAGTGTCTTAGGTGTTTGTGTGTGTGTGTGTTTGTTTGTGAAAGATTGAGCGAGAAAGAGAGAGAGAGTGGTGGGGGAATAAGTGTTTATGTGTATGTGTGGGCGGTTTAGGAGGGTTGGGGGGGGGGGGGGGGGGGGTAAGGCTTTGTGTGTTTCTCTGTATCTGTCTGTGATGTGTGTTTGTTCTCCAAGGTTAAAACACCCCTCCCACATATCCAAGATCTAAATAGAGACAGAGAGCGGGTAAATTGAGATCAGAAGTCAAGTGCTCGCCACCATGCTAAATTATCTGTGGAAATCAACACTGTCCTAATTAATTACACAAAAGGCTGTTAGTCATTTACACACATCATTCCTCCTCAACGCCCCCCCAACCAGCCAGCACTCCTCAAGACGCTCCCACATACACAGACACACACACCTTGGGTGCTGTGATGAAGAAGGCCGGAGATTAAAGGATGATCTGTCTTTGGCGCTGACGTTTGGTGCCGAACCACTGCAGATAATGTAGTCTGTGACTCTCCTCACCTTGAGTCCCCCTCACCTGTCATTATGTGTGTTCTCCTCCACTAAGAGGAGTCCTGCTGTTGTTGTTATCATCCTGACAATCACTTCAATCATTTATGGCAATGAAACAGAGAGGTGTGCCATGCTTTTTATGTTTTATAGCCCATTACAGTCTAAGCCCTGTCTAAGCCAGGGGGGAGGGGGGTGTCTACTAAGCTTTATGGAATTGTTTTAAGAAGGTCATACCAAGGATAATTTAGCTATTTGATTTTGAATTTTAAGACCCATTGAAGTATTAAAAAAAATAAATAAATAATAATATTTGATTAAACATTTTATTTGGCCTTACTGCTATTTGCCCATACAAACACATTGAATAACATATTCACTACGTAGAATAATATATAGTCCCCCCTAAAAAATTCAAAGGAAGTGTGTTCTGAAGTGTATGTCCTATATCTTATAGATATAATAAAAATCATGTATTTAACCCCTTATTTTTGGCACTAAACAGTCTCCATATATAATTCCATAAATGTTTTCAACTTGTACAGGGGGACCTTCAGATGAGTATTGTGAGGCCTGTGGGCATCCTAGAGCAAAACAACAGAGGGGTCATAGTGTGTAGCCCAAACTGGTCAGACGCTACAGACAGAAGTTGGCAGATCCTCTGTACTGACTTCAGACGAGTCCCAAGACGCTTGTGAGCAAAACGGAGAACACCATCTCGTTGAAACTCTAATTTTACCATAGAGGGGTCAACCATTCAGGTGCTACAGATGATTTTGTGACAAGAGGTGCGACATCGGCGGATGTGGTGAAAGTTGAAGCATCCAATGCAAATAAAATAACATGTCTCTAGCTTAAACTGACAGATTTGAATGGGAATTGTTTTAATAAGCATGGACATCAACTCTAGAGGGTTAAGAGCTGGTCTAGTATTTGAGGGTTTGGATGCTGTTCTACAAATAAGATTTCTTATAAGCATCCGGGTTAAAGTCCCACTTGGTTTGGGTATGTACGGACGTTCACTGTGGAACTACGTCATCAACGCACTTATTGATGAAGCCAGGGACTGATGTGGTGTACTCCTCAATGCTATCGGAAGAATCCCGGAACATATTCCAATCTGTTCTAGCAAAACAGTCCTGTAGCTCAGCATCTGCGTCATCTGACCACTTCTGTATTCAGTGAGTCACTGGTACGTCCTGCTTTAGTTTTTGCTTGTAAGCAGGAATCATGAGGATAGAGTTATGATCAGATTTGCCAATTGGAGGGCGAAGGAGAGCTTTGGACTGTGTGTGGAGTAAAGGTGGTCAAGAGTTTTTTTTCCTCTGATTACACATGTAACATGCTGGTAAAAATTTGGTAAAACGGATTTAAGTTTCCTTGCATTAAAGTCCCTGGCCACTTGAAGCACCACCTCTGGATGAGCATTTTCTTGTTTGCTTATGGCGGTATACAGCTCATTGAGTGCGGTCTTAGTGCCAGCATCGGTTTGTGGTGTTAAATATACAGCTACAAAAAATAAAGATGAAAATTATCTTGGTATATAGTGTGGTCTACAGCTTATAATGAGATACTCTACCCCAGGTGAGAAAAACCTTGAGACTTCATTAATATTACATTTTATGCACCAGCTGTTATTGACAAATAGACACAGACCGCCAACCTTTGTCTTACCAGAGGCAGCTGTTCTATCTTGCCAATGCACAGAAAATCTAGCCAGTTGTATGTTATCCATGTCATAGTTCAGCCACGACCCAGTGAAACATAAGATATTACAGTTTTTAATGTCCCATTGGTAGGATAGTCTTGATCGGAGCTCATCAAGATTATTGTCCAAAGATTGCACGTTGGCTAATAGGACTGATGGTAGAGGCGCATTACCCACTCGCCATCGGATTCTAACTAGGAACCCCAACCTACGACCTACACTAAGTTGACTGTGCCTTTAAACAGCTTGGAAAATTCCTGGAAATTATGTAATGGCTTTAGAAGCTTCTGATATGCTAATTGACATAATTTGAGTCAATTGGAGGTGTACCTGTGGATGTATTTCAAGGACTTCCTTCAAACTCAGTACCTCTTTGCTTGACATTGTGGGAAAATCAAAAGAAATCAGCCAAGACCTCATAAAAAAAAATGTTTGGCTAAGGTGTATGTAAACTTCCAACTTCAACTGTATCTGTCTCCTCTTCATGCAAATGAAGGGGATTTGGGCCTTGTCCGGTGTACTGGATAAATATGAAATGTTCAGTCATGATTTATTCAAATGAGATAGGGCTGCATATAAAGTGTATGTTGGACACCCATGCACTGCATTTCATTGCTGTTGGTAGTCCGTTTTCTCTCGAAAGATGGAGTTAGTCGGGTTCTTAAGGAAAGACATCCATTATTTCCCAGCAGAGGCGGATTACTCCTCGACTGCCTGTGTTTGACATTTACCGTATGCATTTCATTATTGGAATTGACCTGAAAATTAACGGTTGCCGGCGTCCCCGGTGAGCCCTGCACAATGTGAGCATCGACCCCTCCCTGCGTCTCCCCGTGACCTTTCGGCTTTGCATTATTTAACACACACAAATCCCGCTCACACACATACCCCGAGATCTCTGAGAAATGGCATTGACAGAGACGTATGACTGGCGGTGGATAACGTGCATAATTGAGGGGCTAGGAAACTGGTTATTTCATTAGCAGGGCCGTGGTGGTAACCTCTCTCTCTCTCACCTCTATTGTTGAGGGATAAGAGACCTCTGTTGGAACCCGACCGTTAATTATTACCCTAGCGTTCAAGATATCATCATCGCTATTCAAGCTGAAACAATCCTTGGTGGATTCACCTTGATTACTTACAAAAAGTGATGAAAGGAATATCACTTCAATCACCATCCTCCATATCCTCCCATGTTAGGATTCTATTTGATAAAAGTGAGGGAATGAATATATAAATTAAGCTGCGTGCGTGTGGGGTAAAGGGCATTCTAGGTCAAGGTCGCCCACTTTGACAGAGAGAGGAACTCAAGAAGGCCCCTTCTCTCTGGTCTTCAGTGTGTATACAGGCTGACTATGGACTATAAAACACTGCCTTGATTAAATCCTTTGCACACTCACTGCCTTGATGAAGTCCACTGTATCATAACAAGTATGTTATTTGATATGGCCGATTATGAATGTTAATGGCACCTTAGGAGAGGGATTACGTCCTCTGCCACTACCATTCCCAGGTTATAAAGACACTCAAATAAAGTGTTGTACTCACAACCTGTCCCTCAGAAGCTGAAGGACATTATTCATGGACAAATAGAGGAATGCCGGCCTTGTGGCCCTTACACATTTAGACACAAATACATTTCAATAAGGGATACTGAATTTCCATTGCAGTTCATTTCATAATTAAAATGAAAGTGTAGATGTTATGGAACGCTCACACAGGCTTAAAAGTTACAAGTTAGACAGTCCTGCAGAAACCCTGATACCCCTAAAACCCTCCTAAGTCTATGTATCCTTACTAAATGTTCCATTTGAACCTCTGATTCTTCAGGCTTTGAAATAATAAAAATAATTGTGCCGGCATCTCCAAGACATATTGTGATGATCGAACACATGAACACGAAAGAACAAAAGACATAGAACGAACATCACTGGTTGAGAAGTCGTTATCGATATTTGGTTTCGTATTCATCGCCCCGACAAAGAACACAGCATCCACAGCTTCCCCTCATCGGCAGCCACTTTGATGGTTATCTGAAAAGTGTCACTGGGGACAAAAAAAGCCATTTAATAATTAACAAGAGTTTACAAGAACACCAAAGAAAATAAATGACGGCGTAGTGAAATAGGACAATAAGTCGACATTAACAATCAGGTCTGCCAGTGACTAACGATCTAGCCCCACAACGTTTTAATTAGCAGCCCACTGGACAGCAGAGTGATTAATGAAGCTCAATTTTATTTCAGCTTTGCTCTGAATTAATAACTAATTGACATTTAATGAAAATTACTTAGCACCATTGGAATTAAAGCTGTACCCCCCTTGTGCAGATACAAATACAAATCTGCATGGCCATCCACAATTGTTAACTGAAACATAAACAGATATCAAATGTAATCAAATTCTGGCTTACGAAATACTTTTCATCTCCTTGTCATGAAATGTATCATTCATTTTGATCATATGAAGTGTCGGATTCAATCAAAGCTGCCTTACAATATTTAAAAAGTAAATATCCATGAATACACTTCTCTTATTCAGAGAACTGAAAGCATCTAATCGACGTCCACTTAGTATCTTAATAGTTCTCATAACCACTTAGTCATTTTCTATGACAGAAAGCAGAAAAACTGTGTGTTTGCATGCTCCTTCGTAAATATAGCAATGCAGGTTTAAATTGAATTGAGCCCTTCTACAGTCAATGGCAGCTAGTTTCATGATCACTCAGGATGCTTTTTGGCTAGTAAGGCTCTTGGAGAACAGGACAGGATAGTGGGTTTGCATTTCAACGTTCTGAGGGTGAACTTGGATGGGACTATTTTGTGTTTGATCTGAGCCGCAGCACTCTCCCCAGCCACTCTGTGGAGATCAAACACTTGATTTGTCTTGGCGAGGTTTGTGAGCCTGTGCCCACCGGCTGAGTCTTTTACCCTGAAGCGTGTTGGCCACCTGTTGCCCCCGTAGCCATGGTGCCACACGTCTCAAAAAGATGATAGCCTGAGGTCCTGTCAGCCTGGTTTGCACACCCCTCATCTCCAAGCTTCAGTTCTCGGGCCCGTTCGGAACGGATGCCAGATACTTGTGAAAATAGCACCAAAGAGATTGAAAAAACTGTCATGACTTATTTGGACTCCAAATCATATTCTACAGGCAACAGAGACCAGCTCCGAAAGACATGTTAAAGGTTGATGAAACCTATCTTGACTTTCTCACATCCTGATGGTGGAGCTGCCGTCGGAGGCAGGGGTCTCATGTGACTGCACAGAGGGGGACTGTGGTAGTAAGAGACAGGGGGATGTGTCAGTGGCCCCTTCCAGTTTGGAGGGAGATTGAATCAGGGGGGCAAGGGTTGTAATACCATGGCCAAGTTATAATGAACCACCTCAGGCTTGCCTGAATGAGCACTGAAGCGTGGATACTACGGCCAAGCCAAATATTCCCCATTGCTGTCCCCTGCCTCTGACCCAGGGAGATGTAGCCACTGGAAAGATTGGTAGAGGAAAAAAGAGAGAGAAGGGGAGAGAGGGAATTGAAAATAGGCACAACTGGGGGATTGGGTTGTCAGGGAAAAGAGAGGAGGAGAAGTTAATGAGAGGGGAAGTGGGAAGTGGGGGATATAGTGGAAGAGCTGGCTCCTGATCTGTGCCATTTAACGGCACATCTCCGCAGTGGTGTCAGTTCAGCTAAATATAGGGTATGGCAAAGTGGGGGGGTGGGGGGGGGGGGGTGGAATAGGGGGGTATTCCCTCCCTACCTCCAAGGAATTTTTGGGATATTGAAGCTCATTTATTGCATTTCTACACAACTTACAAACTCTAAAATGCTATGTGGAGAAGAGCAAAAACAAACAAAAATGACCCCAGCCATTAATTATCAACGCAATATTAGGTTTAAACGTCTGTGGATTGGCACAAACAATCTGAAACACTACTCAACCTCATCATAAATTTACACATTTACTTGTGGAACGGCGCATACAGTGCAACATGAAGTAGATGCATATTACACGCTATCAAGTCACAACAAGGCCGACTTCAAATGCCGATATCCATAGGCGGTTTCAGTTTCAAGTGTATTTATTCACCATCAAATTGAACCTTTATAATAAAGGATTGCATGCATCTATCATCGCACTTGCAGACTAATGTAAGATAAGCTACTATTCCTAATGTGATGAGTATATTGTATAGTCATCATTTAGGCTAAAAATACAACTCAAACACTGTTAGGAAAACAAAAATGCATACCTGAGCATATAATGACATATAGTAGGCCGAATCAAACATTTCTTTGCATGGGAACATTTTTCCCTTTTATTAACACATTTCATTCAATTCTACTTTAAATGACTGGAGACTTTTTTAATTCAACAGAAAGTAGTAGCCTCCTCTGGTGACCCAGAGCTTGCAGGGCTTGCAAACCATTACAGACTACAAAGGGAAGCACAGCCGAGAGCTGCCCAGTGACACAAGCCTACCAGACTAGTTAAACTACTTCTATGCTCGCTTCGAGGCAAACAACACTGAAACATGCATGAGAGCACCAGCTGTTCTGGAAGACTGTGTGATCACACTCTCCACAGCCGATGTGAGTAAGACGTTTAAACAGGTAAACATTCACAAGGCTGCTGGGCCAGACGGATTATCAGGACGTGTACTGCAAGCATGCTCTGACCAACTGGCAAGTGTCTTCACTGACATTTTCAACCTCTCCCTGTCCGAGTCTGTAATACCAACATGTTTCAAGCAGACTACCATAGTGCCTGTGCCCAAGAACACTAAGGTAACCTTCCTAAATGACAACCGACCCGTAGCACTCACGTCTGTAGCCATGAAGCGCTTTGAAAGGCTGGTCATGGCTAACATCAACACCATTATCCCAGAAACTCTAGACCCACTCCAATTTGCATACCTCCCCAATAGATCCACAGATGATGCAATCTCTATTGCACTCCACAATGACCTTTCCCACCTGGACAAAAGGAACACATATGTGAGAATGCTATTCTTTGTCTATAGCTCAGCGTTCAACACCATAGTGCCCTCAAAGCTCATCAATGAGCTAAGGACCCTGGGACTAAACACCTCCCTCTGCAACTGAATCCTGTACTTCCTGACAGGCTTCCCCCAGGTGGTAAGGGTAGGTAACAACACATCCGCCACACTGATCGTCAACACAGGGGCCCCTCAGAGGTGCGTGTTCAGTCCCCTCCTGTACTCCCTGTTCACTCATGACTGCACGGTCAGGAATGACTCCAACACCATCATTAAGTTTGCAGATGACACAACAGTGGTAGGCCTGATCACCAACAACAATGGGACAGCCTATAGAGAGGAGGTAAGAGACCTGGCCGTGTGGTGCCAGGACAACAACCTCTCCCTCAACATGATCAAGACAAAGGAGATGATTGTGGACTACAGGAAAAAGAGGACAGAGCACGCCCCCATTCTTATCAACGGAGCTGCAGTGGAACAGGTTGAGAGCTTCAAGTTCCTTGGTGTCCACATCACTAACAAACTAACATGGTCCAAACATCCAAGACAGTCGTGAAGAGGGCACAACAAAACCTATTTCCCCTTAGGAGACTGAAAATATTTGGCATGGGGTCTCTGAACCTCAAACGTTTCCACAGCTGCACAATCAAGAGCATCCTGACAGGTTGCATCACTTTCTGGCATGGCAACTGCTCGGCTTACGACCGCAAGGCACTACAGAGGGTTATGTGAACGGCCCAGTACATCATTGGGGCCAAGCTTCCTGCCATCTAGGACCTCTATACCAGGCGGTGTAAGAGGAAGGTCCTAAAAATGGTCAAAAACTTCAGCCACCCTAGTCATAGACTGTTCTCTCTGCTACCGCACGGCAAGTGGTACCGGAGAGCCAAGTCTAGGTCCAAGAGGCTTCTAAACAGCTTCTACCCCCAAGCCGTAAGACTCCTGAACATCTAATCAAATGGCTTCCCAGACTATTTTCATTGCCCCCCCTATTTTACACCGCTACTAATCTCTGTTGTTATCATCTATGCATAGTCACTTTAATAACACTACCTACATGTAAATATTACCTCAACTAACCCCCACACATTGACTCTGTACCGGTACCCCCTGTGTATATAGTCTCGCTATTGTTATTTTACTGCTGCTCTTTAATTACTTCTTACTTTTATTTCTTCTACATATTTTTTTAAACTGCATAGGGGCTCGTAAGTAAGCATTTCACTGTAAGGTCTACTGTTGTATTCGGCGCATGTGACTAATACAATTTGAGGTAATTTGATTTGATTTGACAACAAATCTGTTAAAACCCAACCATCTAATGCAACCATCTAATCTAGGCCTACGAAAAGGGGAGACAGACATTGTTCAATATGATGTTATTGTCCCCCAAAAAAACATTGCAGTGGTCTGATCCAATGATAAAAACAGTGAATAATGTATGCACTCACAGATGCTTGGCTTGTGCCAATAAACTACTGTTCGCTCAATTGGGAGTTGAGAATTTTGATAACAAGAGAGATCAGAGTATTTTCTTTGTCTACTCTTTTCAGCAATAACCATTTGCTTTCAAATTATTTTTCTCTCCAAATATTTTATTTTAAAATATTGCAATAGGCCTGGGCCTACTTAACTGCTTTTTGCTGACCAGTGCAATGCAACAATCAGCTATTTGGTAGGCTATTTGTCACGTGAGCTGCCAAAATTGCGCACTAAGACAATCCACAGGTCATTTTTAAAAGAAGATAATGATCGTCTGTGGCCAAATCATGCTCTCTGGTGTACTATTTAGGATTATTTAATTTATTTATATACCTTAATATTTAATTATTTAGCTAATTTTGGTAAATGTAATTCAATTTACTTTAGAGAAGCTTATCTTCCCCTAACCTGTTAGATGCACTGTCTATGCCAACATCAATGTGAAAGTAACCAGTGCATTAAACAGCTAGCCATGAGGCTTACAAGGCCAAATTCAAATTACCCACATCAAATTCAAAGCAATCAGTGGACTGCCTAAATGGATGACTGGCAAAGCAAACTGTTTGGTGCTGGCTGGGCACTCTCTGCCTTCTTAAAGTGAGAGAAATGCCGGCAATGGTCCTAAAACCAGCTATCCATTACGCTAAACAGCTGTTGCTTTTTAATCAGGATTGGAATGATTTTAGTGTACTTTTTTGTAACCCACTTTTTAA
This sequence comes from Oncorhynchus mykiss, assembly GCF_057628025.1. NCBI lineage: Eukaryota > Metazoa > Chordata > Actinopteri > Salmoniformes > Salmonidae > Oncorhynchus > Oncorhynchus mykiss. The sequence goes on along the minus strand of NC_143028.1, from coordinate 61,021,006 downwards.
TTTTTGGTCTTGAGCTAGGGTAAGGAGACTGCCACACCCTGCCATACCCAACGACACCCCAGCGTCTCCGTAATCCCGCATGCTGGGGGAAAACTGCCTCTTCTCTCTGCTGAGCGCATCACACTGCTGCCGGCTCTCACCTCGACACAGCAACACGACAACAGGAAGAGAAGCTCTGTGTTGAACCAGAGGCATAGACATCTCCTACACACAAACACACAGAAACTTACCATCGCCATCTCACAGGAAAGTGACCGGAATCTCTATAATAAAATCCAATGAACATGTCTAACGCAAAACCAATGAATGATCTTGACAGAAGACTAGGGTAATGTTGATTAGCGTGACCTGTTGGAATAGGATATATCACTGGTGTTGTTTTTAAGGTTTTATCTGACGGCATCCACATGAAAACCATGTAGAGTAACAGCCCGCTGCTAATAGTCAGAAGGCAAGTTCACACCTGTTGCTGGCTGGGTACAATGCTGTGTAGCCATACATTATAGACAGAGAGATGAACATTTTCCCAGTTAATTGGTGACTGGTTAAATGGATGGAGACACATAGGTACTGTAAATGAGACCGAGAGAGAGGATGAAGAGGAGATAAGGGGCACATGGGGAGAGGAGAGTATTTCTGTCAAATTCAGATGTTGCTCTACTCTCTACTATATATTCCCTTCACACCAGTCTAGCACAATTCCTCTTTTCGCTCCCTTTCTCTCCTTTGTTACTGTAGACTCAAGCTATTGACAAGGTGTAGACTTTGTACGTTTAGCATTCACTGCAATTATGTGGATTGTTAAAACATTTATAAAATTTATAATTATTCACATTTCGGCCATTGAGTATTAGCTACTGTCAAAATGTGTGGAGCGGAACTAAAAAAGACACTCACATTGTCCAAAAAAACTCCTCCATGTCCATTGGTATTAATCTCTAACCAAGTTGAGATTTCTGCTTCAATGGAGTGCACAGGCTTGGCAACTCACCTGCAGTGTAATTAAAGATAAACCAACTCCATCAATCAGCTGACATTACTGAGGGAGGGGGGAAGGGAGGGGAGGGAGGGGGGTGAACAATCTGGACAAATCTGGACCAGGGTGGCAAGCAACGTAATTACACAGTCACAGGGTGGCCCCAAGAGATCTAGGTGGTGCGGTTGGTCCAGAAGACTGACCACACACACACACATGTATGCAACCGCTCACACAGCGTATGGGCAACCGCACGCACACACACACATGTACTCACACAGACGCAACCGCACACACAGCGCATGGGCAACCGCACGCACACACACGCACACACACATGTACTCACACAGACGCAACCGCACACACAGCGCATGGGCAACCGCACGCACGTACACACACACACATTAAGGCAAAGAGAAATACATGGACACCCAGACTCACCCAGACACACACTACCCCCCCCCACCCCCCCACCCACACACACACGACTTGTCACAGCCCATTTGCATGCATTATTTCCGTTTGTTTGATTTAGTGGGTGTGGCTGTCTCCAGGTTGACAGGGGGAGCTCCTACAGTACGACTGGGGCCCGGGCCCTCTTCCTCTGATGTGTCAGCCCTGATCTGAGCTAAGCTGTTACAGCAACGCTCGTCTCCCTTCCTCACACATACTCCCCACGGTTCCCCGCTGCTAGCATTTTAGGTCTGTGCCCTCTTGTTCTAAAACAACATATCCCCCTTCCTGTTTTGGAGTGACATTAGAAGAGACATTAACTCCCTGCAGTGTTTTCCTCCCACCAGCAGAGGATGAGGATGACTTCCTGCGGATCAGACCTCCATGAGAGCTGGACATCTTCATTTGGAGAGGAATGGAGAGTTTGGTGAAGATAGACTCACTCCCCTGTTATATTAAGAGTAACAATGAGTTTTGTTAACACTTCAGATAGTGTTCTTAGTTTATCGCATCTTTAATTTATAACCTATCACTCTATGGGTTTACAGGTTATGATTAACACATTTACTTGTGCTGCGAGTGAAGTCTATGAATCCAAAATACATAAATTATACAGATGATTAACAAAATATGCACACAACAGTATTCATACCTTGGTTTTTGTGGTAAATGTGAATGAAAAAAAAATGTTTTGACAATGGTTTTCATACACATACCTTGTCCATAATGTGGAGGCCTATGGGATATTCATTGAAGAGGTAAGTGAGGAGGATGGTAAATGTGATCTGCATAACATACCAAAACCAATATACATACCTTTGTATGCCTCCTCATCTGTATACCTGCAGACACAGACACAAAAGTGAGCAGTTCAGTCATCTGCACCCAATACAGCTAACCTTCAACATGTTCTCATAGCCTACTGTACCATATATATTGAAGTGTGTCCATTTTCTGTTTTATAAAGATTTGCACAAATTTGAAAAGATAGATGGTATCATTGTAAAACAATACACTTTTAGATCATACAAGGGACAAACCTTACCTTAAATTGAGGAGATATTGACATGTTTCAGTTAAGTGCCTGCACCTGCTATGCTCACCAACTAAGGAGGTTCCTCAATGAACCCCACATCTTGGAATAACCTTTTGGGGGTAATTTTCAGTATCAAGTACTTTGAGGATCTTAGAAGAACCCTTGTTGAACCCTTAATTGTTTGAGTGCATGTGCTAGTGTATAGGCC